>NC_141685.1:1491671355-1491881355 GCF_964263255.1 Lissotriton vulgaris
GTTACTAGCTGAGGGACTTGCAGGGGGGAGAACGGTGTGTAATACTCCAGCGGGAGCCCGTCCAGTCCCGGTGCGTTGTTGCGAGCTAGCAAAACTAAAGGGGATGATGAACCGAGTGTTGAACAATGCAAGCACTCACCCCCAGTCAACTGATCTGGGTTTAATCCATCATTCTTTAGCTCATTCCGCCACCCCAGTTCAGACATGGCCATATGCAAATCAGTCTGACCCTGTGCCTCATGGCAACAGTCCAGTCCAAACTGCCAAGCTAGGGCATGCATAGCTTGGGTGATGTTGGTGGATTTTATCTCTGTATCTAGTGTCGCCCTATCTGCTTTTATAACTTTGGGGACCGTTAGGCGGTCCAGGAAACTATTATGGCCTGTTCAGTCAGGGCCGGGTTACTATAGACCTCCGCATAGTAGTGTTGGAACGCTAGGAGGATCTCGTCCTGGGATCGTACCAGGTTACCGTGTGGGTCAATGATTTCCCTTATAGGTTTCTCGTCCGTGTCCTGTTTGGCTAGCCATGCCAGCAGTGTGCCCATTTTATCCCTGATTATGCATCCGGGTGGCATATGTCCTGAAATTATACCGGCGGAGATAAGCGCAGGCGGCTTGGTATTGTGTTTCGGCTTTGACCACTAGTGTTACCCCCTCTACAGACATATCGTCCCGCTTGGTGGCCGCAGTGAGGTGCTGTTCGGCTTTAGTGAGTGCTTGTTCTAGGCTCCGTTTGACCCCTATTATTTGTTTAATGCATTCTCCCCGGGCTACTACTTTGAATGTGTCACATTCCACTAACCTTGAAGATGCTGTGCCCGCATTGTGGGTGAAGTAGTCTTGGATGCTTTGTCCCTGTTCATGTTTAAAGACCTGATCTGATAGACAGTCCCGGAGTAGATGCCAGGTGGGGACAGGTGGGTGTGATGGTCTCCAACTTAATCGTAATAGATGGGCATCATGGTCCGATATAATCTTACCCATGTAGTCTGTGTGTATAATTTTGGGTAGAACCAATGTTGAGCATAGGAATTTGTCCAATCGCCCGCAGGTTATGTGGGATGGAGTGAAACGAATATAGCCGGGTCTGTGGGTGATTTAGTCGCCATGCATCTGTGAGTGCCCATTGTGTAACCCAGGCCCGGAATCTGTTTGCTTGTAGGCGGGAGAGTGTGTGGGCAGGGGTGGGATCGGTCCAGGATAAGGTCTAATGCGCAATTGCAATCACCCCTAAAATCCATGGGCTGGATGTTATTTGGGCCAGGATCCCAGTGAGGCGGTCCCAGAATTTGTCCTGCTCTACATTCGGGGCATATATGCTTCCTAAGAGCACTGCTTGCCCATCCAGGAGTCCCTCTAGTACGGCGTATCTGCCATCTTTATCCATCACATGCCTGAGTTCCTGAAATGGAGTCCCTGGCCAAACCCAGATCAGTGCCCCGCGTGTGTATGCGGAGTATGTCGTGGCGCATATGGTGCCACGCCATTTAGTTTGAAGTTTGC
This sequence comes from Lissotriton vulgaris, assembly GCF_964263255.1. Lineage (NCBI taxonomy): Eukaryota > Metazoa > Chordata > Amphibia > Caudata > Salamandridae > Lissotriton > Lissotriton vulgaris. Next base: position 1,491,672,861 of record NC_141685.1, read on the forward strand.
CTACTTCGGTGGCAGTGAGGTGTGATTCCTGGAGGAATGCAATCCTAACGTTGTGACGTTTTGTATACAAGTATACTGCATAGCGTTTGCTCGGTGTGTGGAGGCCTCTGACATTGAGTGTGAGGATGCTGATGACAGTGTGCTGCGCGGTCATTGCCATGTATCGGTACCAGTGCACATGAGAGGGGACATGCATCTACCGGAGCCCATTAACCAATACCTCCCTAGTCGTCTGAGGTGCTTATGCGACCCATAATGTCGCTCAATTTTGTGTATCGGGTACCCTGTCTTATGCCGTTCCATGAAGGGGGGGCTGGACAGAACTGAACCAGGGTGTTAAAATGTGGAACTGGGGTCGGGAAACAGTCCCAATACCGAGGACCTATTGTTGGGAATGATGCGTCTAAACCTATTCTCCCAAAAGGGGAGAGTGTGATAATCTAGTGGGGGGGTGTCGGTGTGTATGATCGAGGCAGAGTGCTGATCGGGCCTATGTAGGATCAGTGGGCGTCGCCCGAGACATGTCGTAATATAGCTATGTTGCATATGTGTAGCAAGTGAGTCCAAATTCTGCCAGTCCTCGTATTGTCAGTGAGGATCTCTCATGCTGAGAGGGTGCTTATTTGTTAATCTAGGATAGCATCGGCCGTCTGAGAGTGACCAGGGGAGGTGTAAAGACTCCACGCCAGATAGTGTTCCATCACTGTCGTTCTCTCCTTCTGATGAGAATATGTGTGGGGGTCAATCTATGTCCTCTGTGGGGATGCCTGCAGGTCGATCACTGCCTGTAGGGCCTCCTGTCATTCCTCCACGATTTGTTCCAAGTCTGGAGAGTCTTGGGTGTATGCCCCGGTCACCTCATTTGCCCCACAAATTGCTGCTTCGGGTTGCGTCTTCTGGGTCGCGGTGGTTTGAGATTGGGGTTTCGCATGATCTCAACTCTAGATTGTTGTGAGCAGTGATGATCTGCCCAGTCGTGCGCTTCTTCTGCGGTGGTAAAAAAAGATGGCAGAGCCTTTATGGAGGATCTTGAGGCGAGCTGGGAAAAGCAGGGAATATTGGATATTGTTCGCCGGTAGTCGCCGTTTCACGTCCAGAAACGGGGACCTTTGTTGTACCACTCGTGCGTAATCGGGAAATATCATTATCTGTTAGTTTTCCATGTGCAAGGGGCTCGGCAGTCAGGTTGCATGCAACACTGCATCCCAGTCAAGAAAATGTAGAAACTTCGCCAGCATCGGACTTGGGGCAGCTCCCGGTGGCGGTTTGCGAGCTAGAACCCTGTGGGCGCTTTCAATGGAGAAGAATGCAGTCCGGTCCGTCATCTGGGTGAACGATTTCACCCAAGTTTCCATGTAAGCCAGCGGGTTCGAGGCTTCAGTTCCCTCCGCTAGACCCAACATGCAGATGTTACAGCGCCTCGACTGCCCTTCCAAATAGTCTGTGCGTTCTTCCATGGTGGCTAGACGGTGCAGGACATCTTGTAGCATCTTTTGGTGTGTCTTGACTGTGGGTTGTAGGTCGGCAAGTGTCTTCACTCCTTCTTTCACTTTGTCTGCCAATTTGCGATGGTCAACGCGGATGAGGCTGATATTAGTCGCCAGGATGCCTAGCCGTTCCTCCATAGATATCCTAGAGAGTTCGATGGCTGCCAACACCGTGTCCAATTTATCTGAGATTGATGGGTCAGCCTGTGGCGTATTAGTGTGTGTCCATGTCTGGGTATTCAGCATGTTTTCCAGGTCAGTCTCCGGCACTGATGTATATGGAGTCATCCTCTGTTTCCCCATGCAGAGCCGGCACGAGTTAAGGTGCTTGGCGAAGACTACACTCCGGGTCAGGCGGATAACGTGGCGTGCCCGCACACACCAGGGAGTTTCAGCCGTTCAGTGTGTGTCCGGTCAGGGGAGGGGGTAGGCTTTTCTCTGGTGTCCTAGGTATGTCAGGAGTTGATTGCTGCCCAGCTAAAAATTTTAATTTGCGCGCTGTACAGGGAGACAGTGTGGAGGCCATGGATAGTTCAGGGTCTGGGCCTTATGCCTCTTTTATGTGGTTGGATGCGGCCTGGTGCTAGGATAGATAGGATAGGATAGGATAGATAATGTGGCTATGCCTCAATGTTGAGGTCAGGCAGTATTTCGCCCCGATGTGCCCAGTTTCACTTCAGCCTCAGATTGAGGGGGGGGCGCCCTCAACGGTGGGATCTCCTCATGCAGGGGGATGGAAGCGCTGCTCAACTCTGTAATGCTGCCAGGGGGCCCTCAATGTCCGCTCCGCCACTCACGACTATCTCCGGGCGCCATCTTGAGGTCAGGCGGCCCAATCAGGGGGCCCACCCAAGGAGTTATTGTCGGGCTGGAGGTTGCAGTCAGTCCCCGGTTTCCAATTACCGGTGGAAGGGGTTACCACCCTCGGACGCCGTATGCTGGGGCACTGTAGCGGGACATTCTTCTCTCGAGAGGAGGTCCTCTCTGATCAAAATGGCGGGTCCTCTCCTGTCCTTCCCGTCCGATGCCACCCTCTGCAACATGGTGGGAGTATCTTCGGGTCCGCACTCTGATATAAGGCTTCTTGTTCTTGCCTTCGCTTTGGGCAGTTCATTGTGTCTGCTACCAGGCTCTAATCGCAAGGTGCTTGTCCGTTTCCCCTAGATGCACCACCGGGGATCTGTGGGTGCAATCTTACTGCTTCGCACCCGAGTTCAGCGTTTTTGGGATATTTGCAGACTGAGTGCTGGATTTCCACGAAGTTAGGGCTTCCGCACATGCAGGGCAAATTCTGACAGCTGGATGTTGTATTTGCTACTTCAAGCGACGCCTGGAAACGGGCAGTATGCTGGCCCGATCGCGGAGCCTCAGCCAGACACAGCCGCCATCGTAGCCTGCTTGGCCACGCCCTGTCTCCTGTACACTTCATAACGCACATCCTAATCCCGTCCACTAGCCTCTTTGCTCCTGGCGAAGTTGCCCGGGCTAGGGGCTGTTTGGTATAATCCCTTTTTAGTTTAGTCTGAGATTATACTGCAGGTACTTCATCTAAGACGGATGCCTTGTGTGATCCTGGACCTGCATTTGTTCATCCTCACATGTTGGTGATTTTTTTCTCCCTTAGAAAGAGGATCGGTTCAGTGTATGTCCTCACATGGCAGCAACACAATTTCTTTACCGTGTCGCCATAGGTGAGCATCACCTGTACATGGTGCTCCTTTGTCAAGTGAGCTGGCTACAAGGAGATTTTACAAAAGTTTTGTGGCCTTGGCAACTCAATCATGTTCATAATCCACACATACTCGGATGACTGGTTATTCAAGAAATGACTCCTATGGGGTCCACAGTATACCATCCCTAGAGTTCCTTTGTTGCCCTCTTAGGTTTGTCTGATTGGTGCAGGGTTGCCATTGACCCAATAAACGACGATCCCGGTTTATTGCAGCCATCTAAGACTGGTCTGGAAGACCTCTCCCCACCCCCCTCAGAACAGAGCTCATCTTTGCTTCTCAAATTTCTTCAAACTTTGTTGTTCGTGAGACCTATGGCTTTAGAATCCTCTTGAGCTGAAGTGCTTTAGCTAGCCCGATCATAGCCAGGGGAAAGTTCAATTCCTTCTACTCTTCACTGGTATTGCACGAAATCCTCCCTCTTGCCATGCTTGAACCCAAAAATGCTGTGGCGTTATGTGCATATGTATTTGTGAGTGTTTATATGTGTATATCCTCGTCATGCACTGCTTCTGGCCTCACAGATCCTAATACTCATGACCTGTTCTAGGGCATCATTGAAAACATCACTGATTACAACTGAGATTACCTCATTGATCACTCTGGTGGGGTCGCGTGTTATAGTTTCTTTAGTTTACTAGAACTGTTGAATTTTAGTGTTTATTAATTTAAAATGTTATGTTTAAACCACCATTTTCACCTTACTATACCGTCACCTTTGTTTTATGTCAATAACTGTCTAATTTTTTTGTTTTTTTTAACATAAAGTACATTTTTTTACCATCCGTAACTAAAGGCTGTGTGCGGTGCGAGGTTGGCTGTATGGCCTGGCCTGACCCTGCTCCCAATCCCTGCTCTTGGCCTTCCACCATCTGCAACAGTGGGGTTGAACGCAGGGCCTGGAGTCCTTCTGAGACCACCCCTCCCACCCACAAGGTCCAGGGGTAAGGGCACCGTACCCCGTTATTTTATTTTATTGTTTTCAGGACACTGGGACTTAATCCCCCAGTTCTGTAATGACAGCAGCAATATTTCTCTTTATGTTGCGGCCTGACCATTTGTGCACAAATTCCCTTAGATCTCGCTGGAGCTTTTTGCCCCTGCAGTAGCAAGGAGGCCGATGGGGATTAAAAGCCCACTCTGCCAATTAGATCGCTCTATTTGAAGTTGCATGCCATCGAGAGTCCTGTGAACCTAGACTTCCAGATTTACGTTAATTTTAAACCATCATTTTTTTTAAACTGCTGAACAGATTAGCCAAATAGCAATCTTTTGTGATTTGCTGTGAAAGAGCTATTTTTCTGCCAAATTTGATGGAATCTGTTAGCCGTTTTGGCTGTAGCACTGTTCAAAATAAAAAGGCAATCGCTTTAAACGCAGGCAAGTATAGAGTTGTCTGCTGCGTTGGTTGCTTATACATTTTACTCCCGGTGAGCAGTGCACATGTTAAACTTGTCCGACGCATTTCTTGCTGATTTGGGGCAACTCCCCAAATGTAAAAAACGTGAGGTAATAGCTCCCTTGGAGCTGGTAACTGTGGCAGACTTAAACTTCACATAGTGAATCTGAGAATCGTTAAGTTAACCTGCATGCAGGAACTAACCTGCATGCAGGAACTCTACAGTGGCCTTGGTCCTAAAGGAACAAAGTAGAAACCCAGCCTATAAGCCCTTGATATGCCACTAAACAGAATTCGCCCTGCTGACTTAAAAATGTGGAACTCTGTGTGGTCAGCTGTGCAGCTGTAACCAGGTATCAACCGGTGGGAGGGTTCATTCTCCATTCCCTTGGCCCCATTTTGATTAAATATTTTTATTCTATCCATATTTTGACGGCACGTAGGCTGGCATTATTTTGTCTTTATTTCCTGAATGGTCTTAATGACTGTTTTTCCACAATGCCAGGTCTGCAATGTGCGTCAAGGGGTTAAAATGTGCGCGCCATTTTCTCTATTCACTCGAAATCCCCTTCGATTGCAACGTGATAAAGTCGCCTTTACTAAGCCTAATTCATCCTGCTCTATATGTCGGATCCAGTCCTGCGTGCTTGGCTGAAAATAGAAAGCAGCTTACTGCAAGCATCCCGTATGTTTTTGCGCAAATGCCCATATTTCCATATGGGAAGGGCCTTCTGCAGCAGACCACTGTTACCATGCCAATTAATTTACTTTGGTAATCCCAGTGAGGAAATCCTGCCAATGCTTTTATAGTGAAGTAAATCAATTTTACATTTGTAGGGACTTAGTGCTGACGCTAGATAAGTCTCTGCTGATTCTGAAGGAGCCACACCACTGAAAAAACAACCTATGGATGGATTGGAAGGAGGTCGGATTTCAAAATGGTTCTGCTTTCATAGAGGCATGATTTTTCTTGTTTCAGGCAGGAGAATGCTAAAAAAAAAAATGAACTGTGATCCCCACGGATTTCCGTGAGTAGTGTCTGAGTCAGAAATGACGAATTGATTTGTTCCAATAAAAAGGAACAGTATTCCCAGTTGAGAGGCGGTGGAGCTGGAGAAATTTCTTTGAACCTTGTTTATGGAAGTTGGCTGTCTTTTGGGTTTTGTCAAATGTAAAAGCTCACATTGTCAGATAAGAGTGGAACTTCCTGTAATTGTCATTCTTGGTTTACTTTATATTTTCCATTATTGCAGCAAAGAAAATATGTAGCTCAGAAGTATCCAACTTGGGTCCAGAGGGTTTGATTTATGAGACAAAGCTCTTAATACAAATTTCCAGGCGGTGGACTGGAGCGGAATTATATTGCATAGTCTGGTGATCTTTAAACATGTAGAATGGCTCTAATATCTCGGTTGCACATCTCTGAAATATCAGGCCTAGGAAATATGGAAAGCCCGCTGTTTACCGTCGCTTCACATGGTTTGCTGACTTCTGCTATTGTGAGCTTGGCTGAACATCTTTGCTTGAAGAATACCAATGTAGGGTGGTCTGATCTTACGCTTGCACCCTCATCTCTAGGTATGAAAAGCTCGCCACAGGTGTACTGAAACTGTATGCAATTTCGACAGAGTAGCCTAAAATGTAGATCTGTCTTGGATGATGGGTGTTTGTGTTAGCAGTGGGACATTTGCGGGTTGAAAGTCAAGAGGACTAGAGCATATATATATAAATTTTTTTACAAGTCCCCAACACGTTCGTAAGCAGTAGTATGGGTCTCTGACTTTTGCTTGTCTGAGATAGGAAAGGCTCACACACTGGTGGTGTTTTAACCAAAGGAGGTCCTCTGAAGTGGAATCGAAAGCGGTTGTGTTGGCAAGGGTAAGCCTAGGTCATTGTTCCTTACAAAATTCCATAGAAGCAAGGTCTGAGAGAAATTTGTTTCAGAGTTAGGCTATTTGGTAATCAACTTTTAGGTGATGCGGTCTCCTAGTTTAGCTTCTTCCCTTCTCAGGGTCTGTTTTTTCTCCCAGGGTTAGTGACTCCCTATTTTTCTTCTAAATTCAGCTCTCCTTGCCTCTGAAGGTGTGCCTGCCTCACCCAGTGTCCTCTTGTCCCACTGAACAAGGCTTCCAGCCAATGATGGTCTTTGTCTATACGTTGTTTTTTCCATCTCAAAGATTTTGCATGTTTCTTTTCCCAGTTTGTTATTGAGAATGTTGGCCTTAATCCAGTTTTTATATCAGACTGTCCCAGGAAGGGGAATTGTCCCAAGCTCTTACGGTCCCAGTGACGGCATATGAACCTTTCATCAATGATGGTGTCCGTGTTTGTTGGACGCTGTCTCCTTATCCCTGTTCTAGTGTCTGTCTTGGTGCATCCCTAGTTAGACTGCCTCTTTCCATACATTTATGTCCAAATATCCACATTTTTTTTCTGTCCCAGTATGTGTTACCTTGTCTGGGTTTTATAGGCACGCTGACCTGTTGTCTGACACACTATCTCAGTGTCCCTGTCTCCCCATCTGATTTCTGAGACTAATTTCCATGTTCCATTAAAAATGTGGTCATGTTTCATTATTATCTACCTTTCACTATCCTTGTCTATTGGCATTTGACCTAGTCCCAGTAAGATTGTTTTGACCTTGCTCCTGTTAGTATTGAGTTTGCCATCACTAGGTGCCAGGTTTTTGCATCACTCTCAGCCAGTGTGCCTGTGGCCCATAGTCTGCCCTAGTGTCCTAAGCTCTTGTTGTTCTAGTGCTAGTGTCTCTATTTAAGTGTGACTATGAATCATTACGATTGTCTCCGGTCCTAATACTTCTGTCTGTTGGCGTTAGTTGAATCCTCACAAGCTTTGGGTATTTGCATTACTGCCTCCATGTTTCGTTGTTGAGCCTTTTATCGCTAACTCTTCCTGTCTCCGTGTTCTCGAAGTGCACATGGCAGTGAGCGCTTCAAAGTCTTTGCTCAGGGTGTCTCAGTGGTTCCGGGCTTTGGATAGTTTTCTTGGATTTAGGCAGCTAAATAAATCCAACATGTAATAAGTTCATGTGATTCTTTCAGAAGTAAAGCCACCAATACTAACACATTAAGCACCATATCAATGCAATTACATACTGAAGGCTAACTTTTAGAGTTTGACCTGGTGCTTCAAAAATAAAAATGCAGTAGTTGGTCATCTTTTAGTACATAAATAAAACCAAATTTCACTTTTGTTGAGGCATTTACAAAAAAAGAAACTGCTTGAAAAGCTGTGGACTAATTGACAATATGGCGGCCTTTTCAAGGCAGTATCTGAAGGAAGCTTAACCAAATTAGCCAATGGCTGTAGAGGGCTAATGCCGAAACCCCTTTGTGCGTGCTCTGTGTGATCTTTCCAGACGGCCAAATCTGTCTAGTTTAACAAGACCTCATGTGCACATGTGACGTTTGATTCCAGCCACTGGTTTCATGCACAGCCCGTATTGGGGATAGTTAGACCTGCCAAATGCTTTGTCTCGGATCTGTTTTAGTCCAGATTTGCTCGGGACAAAAGGACAAATACGTCATCTGTGCAAATGGAAATGCAGTGCTGATATAAGCTGTGGTGGACGTGCATTTTCTGGCCAATCTAGCAGATGCAATTGTTGTGACGGGTGAAGGGGGCAACGCGTCCACATTAGCACTGCTCACTGCCTGTGTGAGCATTTGCGCCTGAGGACATAATCACTCACTTATAGACTGAATCCATCAATATTTAATTTGAACCAGATAACGTTCTCCTCGTATTAATACCCAGTGTCTCTAGCTTTTCTGCCAAACGTAAGCCCTTTTAAAAAAAAAAGCCTATTGAGCCTGAAGCACAGGTTCTTTACAGCATAAAAAGTGGCCTCCATTTGAGTGTTTTGGCCATTTGAGGTGCTGCCACATTTCCCCAACCTACAGAACTTTTTTTGACAAATGGTACTTTTTTATGCACTGGTGCCAACCCTGCACTCCTGTCACAAGGTAAATATACAGGAGTTATGGCGTCACTGTGTAAAGGGAGCATGTCCGAGGGGAGCCGTCAAGGATTTCCCAGACTAATTCTGACAAAGCAGTGAGTTTTATGGGAATTCACAAGTCATAAATGCATTCACCACATATAAGGAAACACCTAAATGAAAGCAGAGTTATGTTTGATGGAAAATGGGCTCACCCATTGCACCGATCAGTCCAAAAATCAAAATGAGTTGAGGTTGCAAAGATATTCATGGGCACTCGTGTAAATCCCCTATATTTAAGCAGGTCTTTTCCACAATCTTCATGAAGATAGGCGCGAAAAATGCCTGGCTTGGCTAAACGTACTTACTCACTGACATTTTTGGCATAACTTGGGCATTAGTGAGGAGGCTCTTTTTCCCAGACCATAGTGAACCCATCCTCTATTAGTAAGGTAAAGAGTAATATTGTGAGTAATGCAAGAGCTTGATTTGAAAGTCTTTCACTTAACTAGTAGGGAATCCCTTCCAGACAACTTTTTTATTTCATTGCAGACCCTCACGACCGGACTCATTTAGAGATCATGGCCCCTTTGTGAATTGGCTTGATAAGTAGATCATGGACCCTTGTGAAATGGCTTTTTGTGGTGTTTGTAGACCCTCTTGAACCTGTTTTTGTGGAATTCATGGCCCCTTGTGAAATGGCCTGATGTGGCTTATGTAGGCCCACGTGAAATGGTCTGGTTTGGAAAGTACTCGCCCTCTTAAAATAGCAGCTGCGGTCCGTGCAGGGAACAGCGGTGGGGCGGGGGAGATGGAAAATGTATTATTTATTTAATTATCTCTGTGCATCGTCCCTTGAAACCGGCCCCACTGCTGTTACCTGCATGGACCACGGCTGTAAAATAGTTTGATTTTGAAACACTGGGGAAAATGACTGCACATGGACTCCAGTGAAATGGCCTGATAAAGTGGGTGTGTGAGATGAGGAGTTGAAAGTCCGCACGTCCCATTGCTGAAGGATTTGTTAGCTAGAGACTGTAGGACACATTCAGAAAGGAACACCACTTTTTTTCAGGTCAAGCTTGGGCAGTGCATGCGCTGCTCTGCGAGCCTTGCTGTGTTGGAGTATGTACTTGAAGCCCCGCCCACTCTCTGCCCATATTTGTCATTGGCTTGTTATTGGCCTTTCTAAATGCTGGCTTCTGATTCGTTATTAGGCTTGTTAGTCCCTCCTTAGTACCGCCTGGTCTTCATTTGTAACCGCTCATGATGACTAGCCCTTTTACCTCGGTTGGTACATTGTACGTCATCTTAAGTCTGTAAGCACTATTTTCTTTCATGAGTTTCTCTGAGTGCAGGAGGGTCTCTCGTGCCCAATTGTGATCGGCTTGTTTATTTAGCTCGTAGCAAACTGGGAGCTCTACGGGGGCCATGGGAGACATTAGGGGGCAACTCGGCGATGCCTTCAAGCATTTGGAATGCAGTAAGTGTCGCATTTGCAACAGTTTAAACTATTGACATTGTAAATGACTGCCTTTTATTTGTTTAAAAGGCATTGTCATTTACAACGGCAATAGCTCAAATTGTGTTAATGCAAGACCTATTGCAGATGCTTGTTTTTAATGTACTCTGACAAATGCACAGAAATGTTGTAAAGGAAAATTTTGTATCCAAATTGGGTTACCATATTTTATTCTCATTCAAGTTGTACAGTGGTGTGCATTGGACAATAAAAAAAATAAAAAAGTGTAATGGAAATTCTCGCGGCAGCCCCAGAAATTAACTTAATCGCGCTACATGCTCCTCATAACCGTAGTAATTGGGCTCAAACGCAGACTAATCCATTCTTCGTTCTTGTCAAGGCCTTTTAAATATTTGATGCGATATGGATTTACACTCGGGTTACATTTGTCATCACTATTGGCAACACCCGGCATTACCACAAAGAATATTTATACGGCTAATTGAAGTGTAGGTCTGTGATTGTAAGTCCAAAATAGTTTGTTAAAGGTTGACGTTTTACTTCCTTGGTGTTTGGACAACAGTCAATACTAAACATGCGCTTGAAAGAAGTCTGTAGAATTTACTAACTTGACCAGAAGCTGATCTAGGTTTAGTTCTATTTAGAAGCTCCGAAGCAGCCCTGTGCGTGCCGTCAAGATGGCAAGCTTAGTGCTATCCAGTCTCTTTGGTGAACAACCACGTTACAATTCATTTATGGAGAAATATTTTACAACGCTATTTGACTTGACCTAAGATGACGCTGGTCGTGTTAGTCCAGCAGACAGAAAAAAATTGGCCATTAGGCGCCACAGAAAACCAGCATTGGCAAAGCCAATAGGATTTGCCTATGCAAGAGCTGTTGGGTTTAGCAATGTGTTTTAGCCATGTTGTACACCAGTGTGGCTGCTCTTCAGAATGGCTAAAAGGAGAGTGAGTGATCTATGTATATTTAGAGAGAGATTGAGAGGGGGTGGTTTGGAGCGGAGTGGGGTTGAGTTTCTTACAGTGGAGCAAGCGTAGTGTGGCGTAAGCATGATGGGTGTGGTAGCGCACTGCTATTAGACATACCAGCCATTTCAATTGAAATGGCTGGTATATTTGCACCAAAATATTGTTTATCTGCGCACAAACGATAATGTGTACAAATGTCATCACCTAGTGTATTGATGCGTTTTGATATTATTCAAATATTCGTTTTCTCCACACTTAAGTTACAAAAAAAATGTGCTTCCTTTGTAAAAAAAAAAAAAAAATATCCTACACCCTCTCCTCCCACATGGGTATTCAGGAGGATTGTTTCATACATTCTATCACTTTGAAGGCAGAGAAAGAAAAGTAAACACCAAGTTTCCTCGGAAGACCGGGCCAGACACTTGACCTCTGGTTTTTTGAATGCATAGCATATGTGACAAGATAAGGACACGGCCTGTTTTACAGAGAGACAATTTGTGAAAGAATACAGTAAACATGGATTAGACAATGGGATAGAGACTCTCAAGCTGGATAGACTACCAGAAATAAAGCCAGCAAATAACCAGGAAATGTGAGTTACAAACCACAAAACCAATGGTCCATTATATCCCCAAGTTGTCATTAGCAAACCAGACAGCTGCACCGTCTGATAGACTTCGGCCTAAAAAGGCGTTCACTTCTAGGATGCATTTGACACAAAATGTTATGTGGGGAAAATTTGAATAATTCTCAGCCAGTATTTTCTCTGGACCGCTTTCCCGTCTATAGGTTTGTAGCTTGTCTGTGCTATTACAAACAGAAACCAGCCATATGCAAATCAGTCTTGACCCCGCCTCAAAAGGATCAGGCCAGGTCACCTCTAAGTGAGTACACAAGCAAACTCATTTTGGCAGTTGTTATCCTTCATTTGAGAGGTGTAACTTGAGTAATCAGACTTTAATCTCAACCCACAGTAGTTTCTGTGGGCCGAATTGCAATTCATAGTTTTATTGAACAAGAGATACAAATTCTGACACCTTAGCCTTCTCTTCGCTACTGTCAATCCAATATATCCTTATGTGTCTTGCATAATTGAGAGATAAAGGGGCGTGGGGCAGTCTATTATTTCACCCTAGATATTTGTTGTCAGTTCACATATTCAGGGGCAAAAGCATATTTCTACAGTTAGCTCCATTGTCTAAACTCTTAGCACCCAATGGAAATTGCCCTTTGGTTGTTTTTTCCTATAACGGAGGTCTTCAAACTTTTGGAGGTTGAGCCCCCCCCAGCTGAATTGTTTTAAATGTCTTGCCCCCCACCACCTAACAAATTTCTGGAATCTGGTACACTAAATATTCGACCGCCACCCGCATATCCGGCAGATAATGTTCAACACAGTAAGTGTTTAGTAAACTGCAGGTTTGTGAGTGGGTGTGGTTAAATGGCACAGGCTGATTACTCAAAACACAGTTTCCAAGATAAAATGTGCATAAATTATTTTTACTAGGATGTTTTTTTTTTATACGTGACATAGATTGAAAATAACACCACCAACATTAATGTGACAAGTGTGCCTGTTTTTCGCCACAGAGACGGTCGTCTGTCGACGGATTTTTGCTACTGCCATCCTCTGGTTGTGCTCCACATCCAGAAATTCTAGAAGTGTTTACATTCAATATTCAGAGATAGTGATGTGTGTTTTCACTGTTGTAACACAGCAGCTGCACACTAATTTTACAGCGAATAATATCTGTGACATCCTTCAATTTCTCATGTGAGAACCCGTTTTGATCTAAAATAAACTTTTTTATGGTTGTTGCATCAAACCCATTTCTCTTCACATAGTAATAGACTCTCTCACATCAATCACATTAAAAAGAAATGAAAATGGTGGTATTTACAAGACTCTGTGTAGGAATTATTCCAGGCCATCAGGGCAAAAACAGAGCTGTCTCTATCAAGGGGCCCCCTGAAAGGCTGGATTGCAGTGCATGTAAATGTGTACGTTTTTAATTTAGGACGAAAACCTTGATGGGGCACGACATGCCAATACATGTACAGGGGCGCAACTAGTCCTGAACTTCGGGTGAAGCTAACCTTCTCAGCAAGGGTTGGCCCTAGCACTGGTTGCACACAGTGCACAGTCTTTTTTGACGCCCCCTCCCCCATTTCCTTTCTCCATGAATTCCATCACTACTGCTAACCAACAATGCACCTCTTCTCTCAAAAGCCCCTTTCTGACCAATATTTCATTATTTTATAGAGCTACTCAGTTTAATCACACTTAGTTCTTTGATCTGCATGGTACATATTCTTTGTAGCAGGCACATTAACCCTCTGCGCTGTGTGGGGGTGCAGGACTGCCCATGTGAGTGCACGGTGAGAAAGGAGAGTAGGGTAAGAGGAGTGACTGCAGGGTGAGTGAGGTGACCATATGAATTTGGGTGCAGATGTAAGTGCAGAGTGGGATGAATGTATGGTTAGTGATTGGCTTATTTGAGTGAGATTGCAGATTGAGCAGTGAGGGGGACAGGTGAGTGAAATATCACATAAGTGCAGGGTGAGTAGTGTGCTCATGTCGCTGCAGGGTGAAGTACAGGGTGACCAGCGCGAGTGCATTGTGAGTGCAGGTGGAGGAAATAATGTGCTGATCTTGCAGCAAGCTTCCAGTCTTGTGATTAGGGTTGCCAAATCATTAGATCGATGTCCCTGGCTGTACAAAAATAAACAGTCATCTAAAGAAGTATTTTCAGCACCTATCTGTGCATACTTCCTACAGCACGTATAAATAGAAATCATTTTTAATTGTGTCCTAGGGCTGCCTGAATGATCCATGACTGATAATTAAAGGGAACAAAGACAGAAAAGTCACATTACTAATGAATACATAATATTTTGTTTATACCTCTATCATTGTCAAGATGAGGCCTTTGCAGGCTTTTAAACAACAAATGGCTGGTATTTTTCTTTTGGCAACCCTACTGTATATTCCTTTCCATGAAAAGCATTCTCACACTACAGCAGTAAATGTAAAATACAAATGTAAGGAACAGGCAGAGGAGGGGCCCAGTGGTTACTGGAACCCAAAGAAAAAACCTAACCCTCAGTAACCAGTTTCCGAAGGAATGTTGATATGCAAATGGTCTCTATAGACCTGTGAAACTGGGGCGTGCCGGAGAGAAGGTTCTAGACACTGCCCAGCCAAACGCACAGCAGCTCGAGCTGTAGCAGCCCAGAGACACACGACGAGGAGGGCTGAAGCCCTTTAAGCACTATCAGCTTTGCATGCCTGATGGTGTCCTACTGCTCCAAGAGACAGCACAGCTCGAAGGGTGGGGGCACTGATACAGAAGCGCAGACAACATCACACATGTAGGACATCCCCTTAGAATGTGCAATGCATTGTGGGAATGGCATGTAAACCATGTTTAGGGCACATTTTACAACAAGAGTCTATGGGTGTTGTTGCCCCTCTGTCCTATACTGAAGGAAGATGTGCAGTAACTGAAAGCAAGACCTAAACCAACTGTGTCACTTTTACTCTCCTCGCCTTTTCTCCCAGTGTTTCTCAGGTGCAGGCCTTGTATGCTGGTAATTACACCTGCATTGCCTCCAGCCAATCGGGTTTAGCCTACAGGACATTCATCCTTCTAGTCCAGATTAGGTGCTGGTCACACTTTATTGTGTGACATACTTAAGTATGAAAGTCGTACGAGTAGAATAAATAGAAAGGTTATAGAAACCTCAGCCAGAAGCAGTGGAAAGGATGGGGTTCTCTGTGATTGTCCAATTATTCCTGTAGAGCAGGCAACCGATTTAACGTTCTGATAAATTTTGAAATCCCTGGGTTTCGGGTGGCGCAGGTGTAGCACAGTGGACGCCTCGGCTGATGTTATCTACCTATTTAAGTATTGTATTTCAGTGATGGTACTTTGTCACCTTTTAGCACTTTGAAGCACTTCAAGACAATGCGAGAAACAAAAATGTGCACACTTAGATGGAACTAGGTAAATGTAGACATTCATAGCAGGCATTAGGTGGAAGCAGAGGACCTGCATTGCAGTATAATCAGTGGAACTCCAGGGTGTGGTTTATGTAAAGTGCCCTGCTGGAATTTAAGTAATTAAAATCTGAGGTCCAAGCTCTCTTAGCGCAGAATTCGTAATTCGTAATTCTAAATATGGCACAAACTGTTTTCTGCAAATTTTGAAGTTACCGCAGCCCTAGAATGAGGCTTTAAGCAGGGGCATTGATACCACAGGAGATGCCTGTATAATTTTAAAACTTTGACTCCTCTCTGGGAAGAGCTAACCGTCCCAGGACTGGGTTAATTCCTAGAGCTGAAATGTTTGTTACTTTTGGTTTCATAGCAGACAAGACTCAGTTAATACCACTGCAGCTGTAGCATTTCAGCGCTAGTGGGAACATTAGCTCTTGATGATGCATGTGTTCCCCATCGATTTCACCTCCCTCCCCCCCTACAGCCCTTCGGTACCACCGAACCACGCTGATTGGTTGCCGCTCCGTAGTACTCAAATCCACTTAATACCTGGGATAGTGGAAAACAAAGGAAAGAGTTTAGGGTGGAGTGCGTGCCCCCCCCCGCCCGAGATGGTGTTGCACCCCCCCCAGAGGGCCGCCCCACAGATTGAAGAACTCTGGCCTATCAGACCTACAACTGACGTTCTTCACTTATGAACATCCATTAAGGTTCATGGTCTATCCTCATTGTGATGCGCATTGTCACCTTAGAAAATGTGTCCTCCTTGTTTATTCTTGTAGGTGCTTACAAGCCGACACTCCAGGCGCGATACAAAATGCCAATGGTTCATCAGTAAAAAAAAATTGTCCTAATATAAGCACACCTTCGTAGAGGACCAATGAAGCGTTCACCTTGCATTCTTGTTTTGTAAAGGGCCTTACCTTTCGGACCGTCTGTCCACTCTGTCTGATGGGTTAAGTGGAAAGTCTTGACCGCGTTCTAATCCTAACTGTGACTAATTTACTACTACTTCATCACATTATTTGCTGACCGTAATCTGGCCGCTCGGAACCTGAGAGGCCACCAGGGCCAGGTGAGGCAGCGGACGGTATTCCAGTCCGTGAACTGATGAAATCTGTGAATGTCTTGGCAGTCCAACTCCTTTCCCGACGCACTCTCCCCTGGTCTTCAATTATCCGCTGAAAGAGTACTCTGGCTGCACGTGGCTGTTGCCACCTTTTATTTGTTCCACTTTATCTCTTTGCTGCAGCGTGATCCAAGAATTTCAGAAAACTAAATTGTCAGAAGCTGGTTTGTCAGTGTTTTTCAAAACAATAATTGACACAACTATAAGGCTGGCTGTCCACAACAGACCCATTGGCTTTGCTAGTGCTTATTTACTGTATTTTCTGGGTGCTGCTTCTCCTTGCTTTCCCTTCATCAATTCTTCGCTGCAAAATTAGAATAATCTTCTTCTGTGTTTTTGTTTCTGGAGCATCCATTCCAGTAGGCCTCTAGGCCCCGTTATCTGCTGGTGGCATGTTACAAATCTTCAGTAAATTCATGAATATCTAGGTCTTGTAAAGTAACAAATGACTAGCGATCAGTTGGCTCACCACTGTGAAGGGTTGACATTGAAACTAATTCTCATCAAATTCATGTGGCATAAACTTCCCATAGTTCCTCTTTTACCTCCCTGCGTCCTGGACACTCTTGGCCAAACCATGGGTTTTGGCATACAAAGCAGCACTGTGATTTTATTATAATTGGGACAGCTGGTAACCGTTGCAGCACAGTGGTGGAGCAAATTCCGCGTGAGATGATCAGGCGATCATGAGTCGGGAGGCTATTGCAAATTACATTGTGTGCGATAAGGCTCCCACCCTAGGGCATTGGAAGAATATCTTAAACATGCAAATCTGACACTGTTAGACGGCGAGAATGTGAGCGAGTTAGATACTCTAATTAGAAAGAAAGCGATTATAGAAGCAACCGAACATTGGCCCCTGGAGAATAGGGAGCGTGTGCATGGATTAGTGTCCATCATAGAATGGAGAGTGACTAGACTCGCCGTTGGCAACACAAAATGCTGATTACGCAGCCATTTCATAATTTATCCAGTGGTCACACCGTGCGAGAAAGCCAACCATGTGGGTTGAGTATTTGTTGGTACTATTTTTTGGGGGTAGTGTTATGAAGAGTGAGTTGGGACAGCACTTTACTGAGTAGTAGAAAAGGAATCGGGCAAACCATACATGATCACAGCATTATATGTATATTTGTAAAACAGAGGTTGCAAAATATATAAATAACACTGCGTTGATCGCCACTGTGTTTGTTTATAGTTAGGAAATGGTTACAATAGGAAATAGATTATTTTTTTGTTTTTCAATAACTTTGTCTCCGTTTGAATCTTAATAAAAGTTAATCTACCCCAGCTCTTCCTGGAAAGTTTCAGGGTGATCTATCAAGGTCTAAGGGGGGTAAAAAACGAGCGGCCCGGGGGGGGGGGGGGGGGGGGGGGCGAGGGGGGGTCGTGGGGGTTCCCAGAATGCAATTTCCCAATTCCGTTTCCAAAGGGAGATTTGAACAGTGCTACAGCCAAAATGGCAAAGGCAATTACACCAGAGTCGGCAGAAAGCTAGATATTTACCCAGAAAGCATGAGGTTAACTCATTGGTAGAGGGGGCTTTTTTACCTTGTTGGCTGTCGCACTCCAGCATGTACCACTGGAGCTCGCACCCTAATTGGCTGACTTCAGCATGAACAGAAATGTTTAGGCTGCCATTATAAAACTCTCTAAAGTCTTTAAAATGTACAAAAAAATGTAAAAGTAGAAGAGGGCAGGGTACAGGTATGTTGACACCTGGACCTTTTGGGGGAGTGGAATCACAAATGACCCGCCCGGGCCATATTAACAAAAAGTTTTCTTTTTTTATGGGTTTCCCTGATTACATGGGACGCTTGATGGAGCCTGCCAGTGTGAACCACTTCTGCGAGAATCCCAGAAAACATAAAAATAATAATTGAGGGAGATTCAGGTGGGGTATGCCAAGCCCTATGGCCAATCAAATGTCGCACACAGTGCAGTATTGGGTACCCAAGGGGGTTGGACAGCGGGCCAGGCAGCAGGCTTTGCATGGCAGGGGGTTGTCTACCTGCAGTGAGTGGGAATGGTAATAACATATTATGTTACATAAAAAAAAATGCCTAGAAATGTACTTAAAAAAAAAAAAAAGTTTCAAGTAATGTAGTTGGGTATGGTAATCTTACTTTACATTAAAAAAAGAAACTCTGAAATAAACTGAAAAAAAACATTGGCCAAAGTGCCCTTTTACTGAGGTGTAAATGAAAGTTAAAACTTACCATTTTAAACTCCCAAAACTCCAAATTCAGCAGTTCTAGTTAAATAAAGCAACTATAACTTGCGCACCCACAATGCACTGCTGATGACCTCCCATATTACATCACATATGGCATGTTCAATAATATAATAGATAAAATCCCTGACATCTGAAATGACATCATTAATGCTATCACTGTGCATGGTGAGTGTATAAGTTATAGTTACTTAATTTAACTATAACTGGTTAATGTTTGTATTTATTTATGTTTAAATGTTCGTTCAAACATCCATGTTCACCTAACAATAACATCACTTTAAACTTTGTAGTGACAAGTATGTATATGTATGTATTGTATGTGTATTTATCTATATATAATATATATGTATGTATAACATATATTCTATAGAACGTGTATATATTATATTATAATTTTTCCTCCAACCAAGTATTTTGTGTGGGTTGTTGTATAAATAACTCACATTTTTTTGAGGGAAGAGTTTTTTAAACGTATGCTTATTTTTTTACAAAACCAGCCTGTTAGAGAAAAGCACACATTGCCTGAACCTTGGAGAGTCATGTTTAATGGCTTAGATATACCTGAATAGTAGACATGTAGTCCTTAGGCCCTATCTGTGTGTGAGGGAGAGAAACTCCCACAGACCTAAAATGGAAGATGGAACGTGGAACCTCGGAGCCTCCTTAGAAAGGAGGAGGTGTGTGCCAGCGGATACGGGCCTGATCTTAGAACCCAGAGCACTGGCTTATACTTTAGAGTTCTGCTCTCGTTTCTACTCCAGAACAACTCTTTGTTATGTTTAACAGTTAAGCACACGGTTATTTGAAAGGATATGGGGGTGGGGGTGGGGGGGGATGTATGAGGGTGTCACAAAACTAATAAAATGAATCCACGTATTCCGAAGTGCCTGGCGATAAATTCTACCCCGACAGTCCATTTCGATTGCCTTAAATGTTTCTGTACAAAGATAATGAAATCCACACGACCCTAGTATATAATTACTTATAAATAAATAAGTTAAATTTATTTAGTAAAAAATGATAGGACTATTCGGTGTGTTAATCATCCCTGCCTTTAATAATGTCCCCCAAAAGCCATTTGTTTTATTAAACGGTATTAAAGAGATGACTACACCCCCGAGATCAATGCAATGTGTAGTTCGGCACAGTTCTTTACTCGTCTTTGTTAAAGTCTCTGCTGCTTTTTATGGGGCCAGATATATATGAAATACCTAAAATACATGTACAATTTACCGATGCAGCACCGAATTTCAAAACCCTGAATACCAGAGAACTGCCTCTTTCCCTCCACTGCCAACGCTGATTTAAATAAAGGTATGTTAGAAGTGGGGAATAGTGCATCTACACAAAATTGTTTGTAGAAAGTATGTAGGATTAAAAAATTACCTTTTTTTTACATTTGTATTTTACATTTACTGCTGTAGTGTGAGAATTTTTTTTCAGTCTGCCATAACGGTTAAAGAAACTCCACTTCCCTTGTTTTATTCTTCATCTTTGATATTTTTGTAAGAAGACGAGCTTCATTTTTCTGTCCAATGGACCTCCTGCTGTGGGTTGTTTGCTGGTTAAACGCTTTTTTGTCACAAGGCTGCAGTGTGTACACCTTTCTATCTGCAGAGGTTCACACTAATATTAAATCCCGGACGAGAAGAGAATGCAGGCATCCCTGCCAGCCCACCAGGGGTTTATGTTCAACCTTGTAACATATTGTAAATACTGTTACTTTTATTAACACACCCCCATCCCTTCACAAGTACTAAAGTAAGCACTTTATTCACCTGTTTCCCTTTGGAGCGACCATCGAAATTGTGAACTTTTGATTAATTTATAATATAAATCTTCTTTTGATAATCAAGTCAACCTGGTCATTGTTCCATTCAATCATTGTGGGGTGTCCAATTTTGTTTTTCGCCTGAAAGTTTTTAATGGTCAGTTGGACCACTTGTTGTATGTACCATTATAGGCCCACGTCCAGTTGAGTACTGGGTATACCTTATTGTTATGTAACAAGTGCTTCTTGTCTTGGCAATGCTGATACTTTAGCCTCCATGATTTTGCCTCGGAAGCCTCCTGCATCACCGCTCATGCTCTCTCTGCTGTCGTGTTTGTTCAGACAGAAAATGGGCAGCCAGTAAGTTTTCCCTCAGCAGTGTCGGCTCGCATTGTCCAGTCTCGTCGTTGGTTAAGTTTGAAAGAAGGTGAAGGAGGAGCACTAAAGAGCAGTGCTTCAATCTCCCTCTTGTGAAGCTTGGCTTCAGCCCCAATTGAAGGCAGGGGAAATAATAAAGTATTCTCTAAAATTCCTGCTGACCCTTCTCATAATCTACCCAACTGCTCCCCTCCCTCTTCCGATTGAATGCTACCATTTTATCCTTTATTCTTTTACTGCTCTCCTTTAAATGTGCTACCCTCCACTTTTCTGCTCTATTTTCCACCTCTTACAGCTTTCCCTTCAAAACCCATAATATTGCAGCCTCTTTCACTCCTTTGCAGCTTTCTATAGCTCTCGATCCTCCACTCTCGCATCGCTTTCTATAGCTCTTCTGTCCCCAGTAGAATGACTCAGTGAGCTGAACATTCACCAATGCGAAATGCGGTGATCTGAAGGTCATGAGTTTAAATCTTCAGAAGATAGACTTTACTTTCCATCCCTCTGGTGTTAGTCAATTAAGTACAATATACCCAAATGCAAGTAGCTAGAACTACAAAGAAAGATATTATAAAACCGGCTGAGATTACCTGGGATTCTTATATTTGGGGTGATGGGGACATACTAGATGCTATCTTGAACAAGAACTAGGTATTGTTTTGTCACATACTTAGACATGAAGGTAAAAGTATCTTGATGCAACCAGAATCAAATTTTCTACCCAAGGACTGGGTTGCCCACTTTCAATTTCTGAGGTGTGGTGATTGCCACTAATGCTGACCCTGACCTAACCACAGGGAGAAGCTGACTGCAGACCTAAACATTTCAATCAGTTGACTTTACAGGGCCTCTACTTCATCCCATACTGTCCTTCACCATTGAGGAAACGCAGTGAGCTATTTGCTAGATGAAAGCCTGCAAGGCCCCAGGTCTGGATAACATTCCTGGGGATTTAAACAAATCTGTGCCGAACATTTGGGCACCATGTTTAAACTAAGTTTTCAATGCCATCTGGCGTGGCGCGCCAATCCCACTCTCATGGAGGGGTGCAGAAATAGTTCCCAGCCACAAAATAGGCTTTAAATTCGACCCAGCCAATTATCGGCCCATCAGATGATCTACACAGCCCAAATAATTTTTAGTAAACAGATTCTTGCCACCTGCATTTTTGGATAGAAGGCAATAACCTTGTATCCCAATTTCTTCCAGGCTTTTGCCCAAAAATGAGACCAAGTTTTCTTATTCCTATTGCTCAAATGGAAAAATGTGGAGTTAATGGAGGCAGTCTATATGTAGCCTTTGTGGACCTCAAGGTGACATTTGATTAAATCCCCATAAATAGTCCTTGGTCAGTCTTGAGGGATCTGAGCCTTCTTCGTAGATTACTTGAAATTATAGTGTGACTCTACGCTAGGAACTACGCCCAAATTAGATGGAGTCCAAATGGAGAAACAACTGACTGCATACCTGTCTACAAGTGTGTTAAACAGAGTTGCGTTTTAGCTCCAACTTTTTTCCTTCTATTTATAAACCACTGCGAGTTCCTCGCGGTCTGTGAAAATGATTCCCCGGTCCTGGGTGGCATAAAGATCTCTGCACTGTTGTTCACGGACAACACCGTTTTGGTGTTGAAAACACCTAAGGGTTTTGGAAGCCTTGCTTGGTTGATTTAATCTTTTCTGCATTAATAATGGTCTAGCCATTAACGTTAACAAAACTAAATTCATGGCAATACATTGTCATCAAAACTAAATTGGGGTTCTGAGGCTGTGGAGGGATTGTAAAGAGGAGCAGATTTGTATTTTGGGGTAATGATTTATCTGGCTCTAGCTCCTGGAGTAGTCGGCTAAGAGTGTGTTTCTTCTGAACCACAGAGCAGCCGCCACGATGTGCTTTGCAAAAAATACTAGGTTCCACCCGATAACTCTTATTTGAAATTTGGAGAAACAAAGCAGCGGCTGCTCCCACCTACAGCTCTGAGCTCTGGGGTTATATCAACTCGGAGTCTCTAGGGGTGGCTGAATATACGTTTTTGACAGCTGTGCTGAAACTCCCTCCGACTATGTCCCTGGTCTTCTAAGTGGACCTGGATATTCAACCAATTACTACCCAGGTCCGATTTAAATCAATCTTGTATTGGCTTAGACTATGGGCAGCCCCGGAACTAGATGCCTATAGAACTGGGCTGAAAAATCCTTGGCTTACCTGCTACATTGCCTTGGTTAAAATAATGCAGAAGTACACTTTGGGATTTCCTGGCAACACACACTCTATTACCTCTTTTGCAAAAATAAAAATGTCTTCTGGGATAGTGAATGGTAGAAACTTCTCCTTTACACAAGCCGTGCCAGAGTACCTCTTAAAACACAAGTACAAACCAAAGTTTGAAAAATGTCTTGAGGAGATTGACCCTCTGTTTACTAGGTCATTGTACATAAGATTTAGGCTGGATACAGTGCTGCTAGCATCCTTTTCTAGTAACAGGAGGCATCATTGTAAGGGCAGTGCCTCTGCCCTTCCAGTTGGGAAGTTGATAAAGCGGACTACCTGTTATTTTTTTCTGCCCAACATATGAGACAAAGAAGGTGTTGGTTTGTACCCTTCTGCAGATGTTGTGTAGTTCCCACTAATGCGTAGGTTCTGCGTGTTTGTGGACAACAAACTTTGGATGAGGTGCCTAGACTAATTCCACGTACCCCCATAGTATATGTTGGACTAGAGACAAGCTAGCTCATAGTACCACCATAAACCCCCACTAACCTTAACAGGTGGCAAATGGTTTCTGGCAACAAATGAACATGCCCACCCTGACACCTCAGGGATTGTGGTAACAGATCTAGATCCCTTGCGCCTAGTCACCCGTGCACTCTTGTTCTGAGAGAATACATAATGCCATGTTTTTAATATATTTATTGAACCAACTTTCTTGTTCTATGGAATACATGTGCAGTGATAATCAGGTGACAGAAGCATATGAAAGTAATTACATGCACCAAAATAGTAAATAGCAGATATAGTTCCACCATTGTTCTAAAACAGTGTATATCTACAGGTATATAAAACATGGTAGTAATTGGACGTACTCCGACTATGTGATTCCCTACTCTGTGTGTCTGGAGTGTATGTAGGTGTGTAGCCAAGAATTCCCTCCACAGGATGATCCAACCCCATTACCTGGCGGGAAAGAATGTAGGACTCTGTCTTGGTCAGAAACTGGGCACCTTGCACAGATATGTTAGGATGCTGCTTGGTGAAACCTTTGCATGTTGGGACCCCTCGATATCCGCTGAAATGCCTCCTCTGCTAACCCCCGGAAATTCTTCTTTATTTATAATAAAAAGCATCCTTGCAATGTATCTGCAGATTAGTGTTATGGGTATGCAAATATCCCTGTCGCCCGAAGGATGAAGATAGAATGACATTTGTACAGTGTCTGTAAAGGCCTTGTACTCTGTGTTCGAGGAATCATGATAATGTTGCGTAAAGCCAGATGTTTAAGCAAAGCAGTTTCAGAGAAACTAATCCAACATTGTCACGCACGCAAATATGTGCAAAAGGTCATAGTTACTATGCAGAAAGAGGACAATGTAAGAAAATGTGCAGCGTTGCTATGTGGGCCTAACCCACAGGTAGCAGCTGCTTCTGATACGCATAAGAACGAATCATCTGGATAAAAGTATTTGATCGTTTCTATCTTGTTAGTTTTTGCAACATTGCTATTTAACAATTAAGCTTTGCATACTTAATGCTTTTTTGCCATTGAAGAACCACTCCTGTTAGACAAATGGCTTGCTTTTAAGGCATCTCTTTTTAAAGTACTTTTTAATATACCTCTTTATTTAAAAACCATTATGAAATTAATGTTTAATATTTGATTATATTGCATTTTAAATTCCTCTTTTCCAAATGTGGCACCAATTTGTGCATAAGGCTTGCAACGTATAAAAATGTTATGAGTCCTGCTAGCAGAGATTGTTCCGAACTGGTATTTGAGTAATGTGAAATATTTTTATATTTTCTGCTGCTTTAATAGTCTTAGACCGAAATGAAGTATATCGAATCGAGTACTACAAACTGGCTCCTAGCATATATTAACATTGTTGCCAAGAAGTGCTACATAAAAAACATTATTTTTACTTATCTCCCAATCGTCCATGTCACTGTCTTTAACTTTTTTCACCACCTCGCCACATTACCCCACATTTCGCGCACTTTAACTCTTTCTCCAACTTTTCTTCTCTGTGATGCACGACGACTACTAACCCCCGCCCCGTTGAGCATGCAAATACAGTGATCCTGATCAGAAGATTAGCGTCCTTCTGGCGTCAGGTGGTTTACCATTCCCTGTATTACAGAAGTAGCCACAGACATTTGTGTGGTTCCTCCTATAATACAGATTGTATGAGTGCACATATTACACCTCAAATCTCATGGATTTTAGCTGGGCATGTGGCCCCTGCGCTCTTGCTGTATTACGGACATTTGTGCAAGGACAAACCAGTTCTTGGGAGGTTCACTAACTGTGCATCACCAGGGAAGGTGTGTGGTTAGCGTGTCCCTTAGTGTGCGCCATGAGAGGCAGTATTCGGGGCCTTAGGGCATTGAAGGGACTTTTTCCAGGCAGCTCCCGTCGCACACTGTAGGCTTTTGTGAGGTGATCCATGCCCCTGCTTTAAAACTTGCCAGTTGTGAAAGATGGTCTAGTGCTTTGAAACCACTTTCTGCTATGCTACCCCACTGAAGGTCCAAGTTTGCGTCTATGCTGTGGGCAGTGTATTTGGTTATATTGGTCGTTAAGTTAATATATGAAAATAGTCTGTGGATGGCGCATCTAATGACGATGCATCCAGTGCAAGCCAGGACCATTAACAATTTTGCATAAGGCCTGTAAAGACTAATGCACTGACCCGTCCAGATACAGATGTAAAAAGACTACGCTGCTTAATTTGCAAAGCTACTAAAAGCCATGCAGAGAACCTTCCTATCAGCAACTGGCCTTTCCAGTAAACGCGCTTTATGAAAAGGAATGTTTGACAACCTGGTGGATGGTTCTGTCTTCTGGAATGAGTCGCTCCGTCAATTTGTTGAAGTGACTACTATCCATTTTTAGGGAAAGCCTGTAATCTGCTGGCGAAGGGTCCTGATGAGTGCATGCCCCTCCTTTCACTGTGGTCTGATGAAAGCGGTCCTTGGCACATGGAACTGGCATAGGCATTGCCTCCATACAAGCGAGTATTAGGGATTGCTGCACTTGCTTGTCCTATGGACTAATGGATACCAGGCACGTTCATTGTGATACCAAAAAACCCGGAACAATAACTGAGGACTGCGTATGCGGAGAGACTTATTTTAGATTTTTTTTACAGATTAAACAAATTTTTCTAAAATTATGAAACCTTTTCAGTTTTATGGTAAGTGAACAGGGTGGCTGGGGCATAGACAGTGGTGTGCAACCAGAAACTTTCTTCATGATTTCATCAAACCCCTTCCCCTACACACACATTCAAGCACATTCTCTCTTGTGACTTTTGAATGGCCCACCAAAGTAAGCCCCAAACTGAATTCAGAAAGTCTTGCTGGACAAAATAGCATTCGTTCAAAGAGTGAGAGAAATCTCTCAATGTTTAGTTTCAAAGGAATGTTGTGAGCTCTTTACAAACGCATGCCGTTGCTGGTTACGGCATTTTAAACACTGACCACAGATTTCACACTCTGTGCATGGCCTTCATTCAGCAGTAAATGCCTCGCTGGCGGTCACTGCAGCATGTGCATACCCGGGTTTATCATTAGTTTAGGATTGTTTTTTTATCCTTTAATATTTCCCACATCTCTGTAGAGTTCCACAGCTGTTATTTAAATCTTTCTTAGACTGTATCGTCTCTCTTGTCCCAGATGGCAAATCGCGCAGAGCTAGCATTATTCGAGGCTGAGCCAGGTTATGCTGTGGTGTTAACTATCGGATATGACTGGCCTAGAACTTTTATGGTTTTTTTTTTTTTGTAGGAGTTGCGAATTATTCAAGTGTATCACATGTCTTGAAATGGACTCCTGAATTGAACTATTTTTTGAGACCTCTTCAAACCTCCTCTTAAACTATTGCTCAGTTTCAATGGAGAAAGAGCGACGCGCCACTGAAGACAGAAGATGGGGTACACATATGCAGAACGCCTGATGAATGGATGGTGGTTGAATTAGCTGGTGAGGAGAGCATAAGGGAGACAACCGTTCTAAAAGTGGAGAGAGTAAGAAGGAAACTCTGCAGTAGTTCTGACCGAGGCAGGTGCATTCCGGTCATCTAAACCCCATGCTTTTTGGGCCTTCTGCGCTTTTCTCCCCTAATACCTCACTATTTAAGATAGTCCATTGAGGCATGCCCCATCCTCCCTGTCCATCCAGCATCCTCCCACGAAGAGCTTCAGTCTGCTGGTTAGTCAGTCTTGCGTCAACCCGGTCTTCATGTGCAGCACAATATATTTCCCCTTTTGCTACATCCACCTTCTTCCAGCAGTTTACACTCTGGTCTCGGTGTGGTTTGTGAAGCTCATATGTTTGATGCGTTGCCTCCTACCACAATGTTATTGCGTGATCCCATGTGACTATGAATGGGTTGTCAGTGGCTGGAGCATTGCGTTTTCAACCTGTTGCAATCTGGTTTTGATTGCGTACATTCATTTTGGGCATATAATACTTGGGGATGGAACGTTGTGGCCTCTGTGACCGAATCCTTTGGTAACCTTCTGCTTCCACAGGTGCTTAACCCCTCTACGATGGTATTAAAAAGTCTTTGGGGAGAGAGCATGGGGTATTGTCTGACTCCTGGAGCAGGCTTTCTGGGGCCATGACTGTGCTTTGAGTAGATGGCTGGGTGCGAGCTTCAGAGAAGGTGCTGAGTATGATGGAGGGAGGGAATAAAAGATGTTTAAACCTGCACATCATTTCCGCTTTAGAGTAAAAAGTTTTCTGTGGCAAGCAAATTGAGAAAATGTACTGTGTATGTGGTCTCTTGTCCTTGTGCCACCAGCAAAGAGGTAAGTGGGGCTTGGCTGGAGACCTAATCCTTCTGTAGGCCCCTAGAATGCGAGCAGTCCCTCTGGGAGATTGACAGGACTTTGGACCTTTGCAGGCTTATGGCTTGATTGACTAACACTACTGTTGCCAAACAACCAGCAGGATGTACAACTAGCGCTACCGCCACTGACCCTACTTGAGCTAATAATTCTAGAAGTAGGAGTTCTGCAAGTTTACTGCTACCAGTAGTACCTGCATTCTTACAGGCACTACTACGGTTGCATCACTTAAATAATGATCAGTGCTGAATTGTGGGTCAGGCGAATAAGTCATATCATATGATGCGCCTAATGTATTGTTAAAAAATTAAATGCTAATAAACAGATCTGACAAAAAAAATGCTGAATTGTGGGTCTTACAATAAAGTCTCGCAATGAGAGAAATGGGTACCTGTGTACTTAAAAACTTACTGGTAATCTCTGCAGCTTTGCATTTTCCCCATCTGTGGAAGCAGGCCAGATAGAAGACGGATCTGGTCTTACTTGCTGCGATTGAGTGTGGTCAGATCATGTTAACCTCTCGCAGTCGCTCCAGAGGGACCACAGTAGGTGCTTCACTATGCCCTGGACTCCTCTTCATTGGTGTGCTCCTACTTTGGGTGATGGCGTATCTGACCCACACGGTGGGAGTCAGTGGGTGGTCAGACGTCCAATATTGGCTAAAGCGGACCACAGTGAGACGAGTCTAGGTGGCATCTCTGTGTATATTTTATACTATTGCGATTGAGGCGTCTAGCAAAATATGTAAACTCTTTATCAGTTAGCAAGAATTGAACTATGCCCTTAACCTGCCCCTCTATCTGTTCTTTAACACTTGCTAAAAGGAAAAAAAGGCCTATGTTTAGATTGTTACAGAGAGCAAATTCACACTGAAATAACCCCATGTACTTCCTGCAAATAATGAACATAAAGCGCCCGCTGCGGATCAGCAATCATTAATATGTCAGACATATGAAAGCATTGACCTACATAGAGCGCATTTCTTTTAATGCATCCTGCTTTCCTGCAGCGGATACGGTTTACAACTGACCGCAGAGTAGTTGGCGAGAGCCCAGTGCTTAGTATGACATACTGCTGTCGTCAAGGTCAGGCCTTATTTAACCCGTCAGAAGTCCTTGAGCTAGGAAGAATTCTTTCAGAAAATGACCTGCCTCACGACACGTTACTTTTTGTTGTCCATGTCTTAAAGCAAGTTACATTTGTGGTGTAGACACAAACCCCATTTAAAGACAGATTAAACGGGGTGAGCCATGCCACACATTTCTGGCAGGGGCGGCTCCTCCACATGGGCGGAGGAGTGTTGCCCCACTGCTTTCTCGCAGTGCGAGAAACAAACATAAAATGGTATTATGAATACCATTTTATGTTTCTGCTTCTCGCACTGCGGAAAAAAGAAGGGTCTGGTTGGGGACGGGCGGGTTGGGTGGTCCTGCTCCAGAGCCACTGTTGTGGGCGCTGACTGGTCGGCCCAAGAGCCGACCAAAGCAGGCAGAAGCACTCTGCCCTTTTCTCCATATAGGCAGCATGCAGACTGCATGGAGAAAACGGCCTCCCCATAGACACCTGTGCGGTCGGTGTCCCAGCCAATCACAGCGCTATCATTGTAGCGTTGTGATTGGCTTAGGGGTGGGTAGTGAGGCTGCCTGCTTCCTGTAACTGCGAGGAGCAGTGAAGACGCAGGACCGTAACTGGTCAACTAAGGTAAGTTTAACATTTATTTTTTATTATACCCCCAGCCCCACGAGTCATGCCTGCCAGGACTGCTCTCCTTGTTGATTGCTGAGCTGGTGCCTCAACTGTGTGCTTTCTGTTCGTTTTTCAATTCAGGACACCCCGTTTCCATCTGGACGGGCCATTTCCTATCGGGGTGGGATCCGAGGGGTGGCGGGCTTCCCGCGGATGAAGCCAGAGTTTTTGGTCTCTGTGGTGTGCAGCCAGTGGGTCCTCCAGGCAGTAAGTCAGTGGCTGGCATGGTCAAAGGCCCTGACCTGTCACACGAGCACCTCTAGGCACTGCACGCATTGAGTTTATTTTTTTGTAGTGTCCAGACCCCTTTCTAACAAGTTCCATTTTTTACGCAGAAGAGAGTTGAGACGCTGGAGGAGATTGTGCTTTGCTCAGGATCACAGTGTAGTAACCTGGGGAAGCTGAGATTAGAACTCAAGTCTCCCGGGCCCACACAGTCACTACAACGCACAAACTGTACCTAAAAGGGCTGATGCACATACTGTGTGTGTTCCT
The DNA here is from genome assembly GCF_964263255.1 of Lissotriton vulgaris. Lineage (NCBI taxonomy): Eukaryota > Metazoa > Chordata > Amphibia > Caudata > Salamandridae > Lissotriton > Lissotriton vulgaris. The sequence continues at coordinate 1,491,702,714 of NC_141685.1, forward strand.
AGCCTCTGTTCGTTTGGATGTGCACCGTATGTGTTGATCTTTGTCTTGTGGTGCAGGATAGGTTTTCACCTTTTCAAGCTTGGACAAATGTGCCTCCTTATTAATCGCAGCGAAGGCGGCTCAGTGGGTTAGTGCGCCTTTTATGAAGTGTGATCTCTTCTACTGGCAACTTCTACAGTGCCTATAAGCTGTTTCAGGGAGCGGGATATTGCGGTTCTGGATTCGTACTGACTCAGTTTTACACCCTTCTGTGGCCAATTAAATGAGTAGCACTGAGTTGGGAGCTGTGGCCCCTAGATGTCGCTGAGTTCGACGTGTCCACGATAAATATTCAAGGTTCTCAGCGCTTTGCCTCAGTGAGTCTCTCTGCCCACAGCCCTGGCACTCACTGGGCGCGCAGGTGGGCCTTGGAGACACACAGGACGAGCGAGGTGCTGGAGTCTCCATAGAAGGAACACGTGTGCCACCCACTGCATGGTAGTAAGTGGAAGCGCCACCCAGACGGGTTACAGCCTGAGAGGTGCAAGGGTGGTGTGTGTAAGCCCCCTGATGGAGTGGTATGGGGCACACAGGACGCCCACCTGCACCCCTCTCTGTCAGTAGGCCTACGCTTGTGTTTGTCACCCCGTGCCTCTGTCACTTTCGCTTTAAGCCTTCTCTGGCTGTATGTTTCTTTGCAGTTTTCCCTCCTTTTCCTTTTCCGGCCTTTATCTGCCTGTCACCCCATGCACCCCAGTCTCCGTTTCTGTTATTCTGCCTGTCACTTTCTATTTCTGCATCACTTGTCTCTCTTTCTACCCGGCCGTCTCTTTTGTGCTGCTGTTTTCCACCTCTTGCTTCTCCTACTGTGTCTTTTAACATAGTACCCAAAGGATCTTTCTATCTTCCTCTTTCGCTCTGAATCCCTATCTACTGGTCGAATCCTCTCTTCCCGCCTATTGTATGGTTTCACCGATCTGTCTCTGCATCTTTTTCTTCCTCTCTCCATCAGCATCCGGCTCCATATTCTCTCTCTGTGTGCCATGTCTGTGTGTCCGGGGCAGTGGGGACACGCATGGGCGTCCGCAGGGGAGGGCAAGGGGGTGCGCTTGCCCCCCCCCCCTGGATCGCAGGTCCCATTCCTTTTATCCATAATGTTCATGATTACAGCAGGCTGTTCCCCTGCGAGAAGCCCCAGGAGTTTAAATGTTCTCTCACTTGGGGCCTCTCGCACTTCTCTTTGAACTCTAGAGGCTGCAGCAGCCCCTCCCCGACCTCGAGCAGACTTTGGACAGGCCCATTGTCATTCTGTCTGCTGCTGATCACCACATAAAGAATGACAATGGGCCGTCTGCCTTTAACTTGCCTTGAAGGCGAGTGATGAAGTTACAATTTTGCCCCCCCCCCCCCTGGAAGGCGAGTGACGAAGTTAAAATGTTGCCCCCCCTGGAAAAATTTCTGCGGACGCCCATGGGGACACGTACTTCAGGGAAAATCAGGGCGAAGACTCCAGAGGGACTCGCATAAGTGGATGCAGTTGACAAACATGGCTGTTTTACCCCCTTTCATCCAAGAGAAAGATAACCTGATTTGCCCAGGATTACACAGGGCTTCATAAGGGGAAGTTGGGATTGGAATTCTGGTCTCCTTGTTCATTCTTTATATGTGCTTGTATATGCACTTTTGGGGTTTATTCTGTAGCTGTGTTGATAGCAAGCATTTGTAGTAGAGAACAAGTCAGGTGTCCTCTACGTAGCGCTTTACACCAGCATTTAACCTGTTTCGAAACACACTCAACTGTTGTAGCGAAAGGACTGGGGTAAAGGTGCCACTTCATGGTGATAATTGCTCTTTAAATACCACCCACCTCCCCACTGATATACATTGATTTTCGCTTGATCACACAGCTTTGCTCAGTTGTGAGGCAGCTACGTCTTCTGATTGCACAGGAGGTGCTAACACCACTAGGTACCCAAAGCCTAGAAGAGCGCAGAAAAGGGATGTGGCTGGAGAGTAGGGTTCAAGGGTGGGTGCGCAGAGAATACCTAAAAGGCCAGCTCAATTTGGTCATGTGTGGATTCACAAGTAGCTCGATGAATACATAGGGTTCCATAGATTGACTCTACCAAAGAGAAGGGTCCTGTTATTCGAATGGCATCAAGCTGCCTTCTATTTCTCTTGTGAATGGATGAATAGGCTAGTAGTGAATGACTGCATTGACTGAGTCACCTCAAGGCACCCAAGGGCGCTCTTGTAAATGGATAAATGAATGGGAGGATGAGAATAAATTTAGAGCACTGTTTTGTAAGCTGAATCATCTCAAGGTGGTCCCTGGTCCTCTTATGAATAGGTCGACGAATGACTACATGAATACACTTTTATAGAATGGCTGTTAAGTGAAGGGCTCAGGGCGCACCTCTTGCTTGTAACGAAGGATGCAGTCGAATTGCCTTAAAGTGCCTCTAGGTTTTCTTGTAACTGGATGGGGTGGCTTTTTAATGTATAGATTGCTTTATAAACATTCACAGATTTGGTTGAAAATGCACCATTTACCCACTTAAAAAAAAAAAAATCCTGGCGGTCTGCCTCGCTCGCCTTTATGGTACTCCTCCCGAACTTTTACGCCTCACCACTTTCAAATGTCACCAGCCGCCACCGATTTCCAGGTATTAGTACTTCTTTTATTATTGTATGACTTTCATGCAGAGAAAAAGAGAGAAAAGCAGACTGGGAAGAAAACGGAGGAAAAGAGACAGTAAAGCAAGGGAAAAAAATAGGACCTGCAGTATTAAAATAAAGGCGGTAAGTGTAGTGTGGTGGTAGAAAGAGGTATGGGATGGGATAAAGACTAGACCGCGTTGGTGATCTGCAACACCAATATTCTACACCATGACAAGCTCTTAAGTAAAACATTGGATCTGCACTTTTCGTTTGCAAAAGTGCGCACTGCTGTTCAATAGCCTACAACTGTTGTCATAGCGGAAACCAATAGACCTGACTACGCCTACGATTTAATATGCTCCCTTTTATTAACAATCTTTTGTGTTGTCCCTGGTAAAGCAGGGCATAGACCGCAAACTTAACTCGGCTGGTTCCTATGAACCAACAGAGGGCTAAGAGAACCCGAAATCAGACGACTTCCTCTTACATCAAATGTTTCCTTCAGACTTCCTGTCATGTGACATTTTTTTCTGTTAGACCGTCTGAGCTAATATTTCCTTCAGACAGACCTAAAAAAAGCTACATGCAGAAAATACCAATTATTGTTGATTAATCTTTCAACTTCTTCGTAACTTGTTTATCCCAACACACTCCTCAATTATTGCAGTTATTACAACTGTTTGCGGGCAGCTGAGATAAGGCAACCAGACCCAGTCAGCCCCATTTATTGATTGTAAGGTAGACCATTGAAAGCCCGGACTCCAGGTATGTAAGCTCTCTAGTACAGCTTAACATAAGGGAATTCATTTGTCGTATTTGCTTTTGTGATCACGTGGCATCATTCGTGAGGCTAGCAGATTCCGTGGAGAAACCCTTTATTTTATATATTTTTTTCAGAACATTCACAGGAAAGGGCAGCGCCAGTAGCTTAAATTCACAGCGTTGCTGTTCCTTCTTGATGAAAAAGCTACAGGCCCATGCGAGTTCCTTTAAGGTGGTTCAAAAACTTAACAGGTTTTTTAATGTCAAAGCGGCTAACTTGTTTAGCTTTGGGGTAGAAATATGAGACCAGACTTTACGGCACATGCGTCATTGTTGAATTTGCAAAACCTAGTAGGCTGTGTAGCCAGTTCTGAATTCTACTTTATTCATCTTTGTAGGTAGAGTAAAACGTTGTGATAGAGGTCCAAGCTAGAAGGTTCCAAATAGTTGTCTGTACTTTGGTTCTTGACGACCACACTGTTGATAGTCAGTGTGGTTTAGCATCACAAAACGTAAGATTATTTTTTGCCTCCTGGGATATACTCCGGTCGGGACATTTGAATTGATTTCAGCTAAGGAGCGGAGTGTGGTAAAGGATCCAAAACGCCTCTGCCTTTTGCACGTGAGATTGCTAGAGGCAAAAGTATCAATCAAAGGACTATTGGTGTTAATCTCAAGGAGGCATCTAGATGGCTTATGAAGTTCCTGCTTAATTAGAAAGTTTTTTTTATGAGCTGAAAGTTGATGTACACCAATTCTAGTACGCTCGTCATGTGTCATATCGTTGAGGTAGTCTGTAGTGGTTCTCCTTCTAGAAGAGTCCCTGTTGACAGACTGACTGGAATTTGAGAAGCTTGATCTGATCAGTAGCAACAGCTTGGCATTACGGTCAGAAGCTTGAAGATGAGGTGTAGAGACTGCTCCAGCAGGGGCTTCATTAAACACCCCTATCCACCCCCCCCAACCCCCCCCCCCCCCCCGCCCCCCCTTCCCCACCACTTAGGGACACTGAGAAAGATGGCGAGAGGATGTATGATGAATGTAGAAATGGATGGAGAGCCGAGTTGGAGTGAAGGAGAGACCGAAGAATGGAGGTTGGATGGAAGCAGAGACGCATTGCGGTGAGGATGAAGATGCTGATGTACTGATAGAGGAAAGAATGGATGGAGAGAAGAATGAATGGAGTGGAAGAAGGATGCTGGGTGGCCTGATTGTGAGGAGGGATGGATGAGGTAGGAAGGAAATAAAAAGAAGGACCGATTAAAACTAAGGCAGGAAGGATAAAAAATGGAGAGGGAAGGATGCACAAGAAAGACGTATGGATCTCTAGCAAAACAGAACGGATGGAAAGAAGAAAACAAAGATGAAAAAGGACAAGATGAAAAATGGATAGGAGGAAGGTATCCTGACTAAGAACAATGCAGTGAAGTACAGATGGAAATTTAAGAGCTGAAGATTTCCTTCTGGGGGGCAAACTCCTGAACTAGTTTCCGTCTTTGCTTGCATCCTTCACTCACTCGGAACAATTTTTCTGGTTACTCCTTTGGGCTCCTGTGTTGCTAGTTTGGCCGACACTCACTGAAACGGAATGAGGCTTCTCTGTACGCCATGTGATGCTCTTAACTTTGCACGACTAATTCTTTAAAACCGAAAATACCTCACTGTACCTGTGACTCAGGACATGACAAGCGTCCATTGACCTACCTGCTATCGGAGTAAAGCAGGAAGTGATAATGGCTGGGGACTTCCGATTGAGAAATTGCAAAAGCGGATGTGTGAGCAACCTCTACCGATGCAGTATCTGCTCTAGTGGACTGCTTGCATGCTGAATGAGTTTAACACCTTCCTTGCTCGGCACATTCCCCTGCTGTGCTGGGCGGAGGGGGCGCGCGCAGCGCGCCCATGCTCATGACGAGCTCAGCTCGTCATGAGCTACAGTGCTCCTGTGCTCATGACGAGCTGAGCTCGTCACGGCCGCACCCGTTTTAGAACGCTCAGCACAGCAGGGGAATTAGCCCAGCGTGCGAGCGTACTAAAGATGAGCACCGGAGCACTGTAGCTCATGACGAGCTGAGCTCGTCATGAGCATGCAAAGGGTTAATAAGAGGGGGCAGCTGAAGTTTGAATCGAAGCAGTGAAAGAGCTCGTCACGGCCGCACCCGTTTTAGAACGCTCAGCACAGCAGGGGAATTAGCCCAGCGTGCGAGCGTACTAAAGGCCAGTGCGAGCTCAGCTCGTCATGAGCACCGGAGCACTGTAGCTCATAACGAGCTGAGCTCATCATGAGCATGCAAAGGGTTAATAAGAGGGGGCAGATGAAGTTTGAATCGAAGCAGTGAAATCTGAAGGATAAGGATCAAAGGGTGAGAGTATATTCTGAAAAATGACCAAACTAGAAAGGTTGCTCGAGTGCATGACAGAGAGCCAGTCATTGTGATGTGGTGCAATGAAAGATGTATTGGAATAACGCTGTAGGCATTAAAATGTGTAGGAATGAGACTGCTATAGTAATTGTTAAAGGAACAAAATTAATGTATGTATGTTTGTGTGTGTCTATATAGTAATAAGTAATAAATTATATATTTATATAAATGTGTGTTGATCAGTTGGTAACATTGATTCCCCAATGATTACTGGATCTAACTATGATCTACAATTATGCGACTCTTCAACTTTGTATTGATTGAAACAATCCCTGGAACAGAAATTAGAGGATCAATTAAACTTCCAGGAAAAGACTGTCAGACTATAAGTGCATTGAACATTTATAATTCAGACTTACTTGAGAGGAGGCAATAAAATGCTAACCTTTGAAAGAGTCTACTGTGTGCAAAGTATACAGCAGAAAAAGGATAGGAAAGCTGATGGACGAGGTGAGATGCATCATAGAGTATTTCAATGCAGCGACAGAACCGCAACACACTAAAGTACCGAAAAGCCATCGGGCCCATTGAGGCTTCGTAAGTCCGCATACACCGACTCTCCAAAATTCTGTCCATCCTGCAAGTAGCGTTGAAGGTCTGTGGCCCGATCTGTACTGCTCCGCTCTGGATTTCAAATGTTTGTTGTTATCAGTTATGTTCCTGCCGAAGAGGCGCCTATCTTGAATTCCAGGGCAACTGTTCTACATTAATTTGTAAGGGATATGGAGGCCCCCATATAGATACTTCTCTTAACGAGGATGACTTTGCGCGCATGTCCAGGCACTGACATGACTATTAGTTGGTGGCAACTGATCAGATAGTTGTGGGGTACAGGCCGCTTCACCACAAGTCTGTGAGGTTGCCAATTCACCCTCCCTTATACAGGTATAGATTTAGCCACAACCGGAACACCTCACTTCCCCCAGAGTGTCAGGGGTGTTTGTCTCTGTACTTCTCACTTATTTCCAACTCCCTGCTCAGGCCACTGTAGTGCCTTGTTAGAATTCCAAAACTCAATGGAATTTTGAGAGATCCTTGTGCCTATGTCCCTGATTCTAACCTATAGGGTTGTCAAGCTTTTGTTGGAGAGGAAAAATCACCTTTATTAACATGATAGCTAGGACTTAGCTGCACCAAAACCTGAACAATGGTGATGCTGTAAATGTATGTCACCACCCCGCCTGTTATCCTCTGCCAGAAAAAGCATAGGTCACAGCAGCACGTGCCTGAGTGGACCAAGGACCAGTTTGAGTTGCATCCATTAACCATGGTGCTATGATGTGATGCTTGCCATTTCCACTGTACCTGGACTTGGAACATTCTGAGATGTTTGTTTGTTTCTAAGAGACTGAACTGAAGATTAAGCCAGGTGAGCTTGAACACACTTGGAGCCACCTAAAAAATAAGTGTGACACCAATCATGAGTGTCTTGTTTGCCCCTTCTCTCTGTCCCTACCAACTGCCAGTTTTTTTATATTACTTGGCCCTAAAGTCTTTTCACCAGGCAGAGAAGAATTGGGCATAGGAGGATTGTCTTGCCTCCCTTCAAGATCCTGGTGCAAATTTGAAGGGGTTCGGAGAGTCATCTGTGAGAACTGAAGCAAATAAGAGGCAGACTGCCTTTGCTTTGGAGACCTGTTTTTCCACCTCCATGAACTGAGGACCGACTTGTGGTGGGCTGCCTCATCACAGTCTGTTGGATGGAACACCTCCCATCCAACCACTGCTGAGAGCTGAAGGTCTCCTTTGCTCCTTGCAGGAGAGGGGAAGCTCTAACACCAATGGAGTCAACTACTGTTGAAGTATGGCTTGGCCTGGGCGCTCTTCCCCCTTTATGAGACAGGCAGGCTGCTAGAGTGCCGACCATAACTTTGAGTTTAATTGCTCCCCCAGCGGGGTTTCTTTTGGAATTGCTTCGAGATGGTCACCTTGCACCTCTGAGGCCTGCACCCCACCTCCCAAATGTGACATATCACTAGGGGTGGGTGATAAATTCTGCTCCGCTGGTGGAGATTTGGCCACTCCCCGGTGTTCCGGTCAAATTCTGTCAACTGCTTCGTGGGAGTCTTTATTTTATTTTTTTCTTGCGCCCAGCTCACCAACGGTAAGTTGGCAAGCAAGATTTAGTGTCCCTAGTGGGATTTTTTTTGGTTGCTAGATGGGCACCCGGCAACATTTCCCCAGTGCGGGCTGTCACAACCATTTGTTGTTGGGAAAGCTGCCACTCTAGTACAAAATGTACTCAAGCAGCAGCAAAATCAACTCGAAGCAGCGCTCGCGGGTGCACAGCGGCGTGCCGTTTGCACTCATTTTTCAGTCCGGAATGAGCTCCCAGGACTAAAAATCAGTGTGAGCAGAGCATTGTGCCTAATTCCGCTCGTTCGAGGAAAGCCTGCGGAATCTCGCAGTTTTCATGTAATTCCGCGGCGTTCTGCAGAGTAAAACTCTGCGAGGTCCGCCCACCCCTATATATTCCCAAATTGCAGCAAGCCCTTTCTTGAAGGACAGGTTTTTAAAAAAATAGTTTTATATAGCGCAGACTTTACCCGAATCGGGTATCGGTGCTTTACATAGCACCAGTTGCATTACATGAGCCAAAGGAGTGTGAGATTAGTGTTCAGTGGCACAAGTATATAGTTGGTGTGGAGAGGGGGTGCAGGTTGTAAGCTACGATCCCTATGGGTAGGGTTTTCAGAACACTGCCTAGGAAGGTTAGTATTGCACAGTGTGATGTAGGCATAAAGTTGTATATACTTGTACAAGTGTGTGGCAATCTAGTACCATTGTTTTTAAGAATCAACTAGAGGAAAATCATCTTTGCATCGCACGACTGACTGCATGAACAGGGGCGGATTGGCATAGCGGGCAGTCGGGCATTGGCCGAAGGGCTGTTGTTTCGGTGCCCTCTGTGGGCCGGTTTTTTTCATGTTTCCCAGCCCAAAGAGGGCACTTGACAGGTATAATAAAAAGCTGCATCACTGGGGATCGTGTGATATTGCTTTTGGGTGATGATTAGTTGTGGTCTCTTTTTGACCCCCTGCCTTGCCAACCTATTGCCCTGATGGTGGGCTGGGAAGCTGGTGACTGTATGCGAGAATCGGCCTCCCGGGAGGCTAGGTTTTGCTCAGGCTAGTGAGCCATTCTCACCTCGGCCCCCCAGGGACCTCAAAGCTCAGAAAAGGGGTTTTCATCTGACACTTCGCACATGTGCCTTCTCATTCAGGGCACTGGTGGGTGGAGGGGGTGGGTTTGTGCTGGGGCCTCGCTGTTGGGGACAGGTGATGTTGTGGACTTGGGCCATCTTCACCTCAGCCCCCCCGCCCCTGTGGATGGCACAGCAGTGGTGTTTTATGCTTTATACCCTCTCCTGTCAGGCCATTGCTCCAAAGCAGTGGAGGACTGGGGAGGGCTTTAGTAATTTAGTCATACAAATGGGCCTGGCAGTTCTGTTGCTTAGGCAATGGAGGGCTGGGGAGTGGTTTAGTAATTTTGTAAGTGAAAGGGCCTCCCTGATGTCAGGGTGTTGGCCATTGTCGCCTTGCCCTCAGTGTCCTTCCAAAGAACAATATCCTCTACGTTCATGCCTTGCTTGTGCATTGGCATATGTGGCCTGAAGGTCAGAGTTGAAGTGATGGGGGATCAGGTTTGTTTCCCGGCGTCTGCTCTCAACATCCTGTGAGTTCAGAGCAAATCGCTTCATCTCCAAGGCCCTTAAATAAAACATCTGATCTTGGGTACTGTAATTGGTGCTCATGAATATCGCTTAAAGAGCCTTTGCCTTGGGCTGGGTTCACAATATATAAAACTTTCAAAAAGAACAACAATAAAAAACAAGCACTGGCATTCGCAAGAGTTAAAGCTATTGGCGCTGTAAATGACAATGTGTTTTACCCATGTGTTCTGGAATGGAGTGGAGGTATGTGGTGTGGAGTGCAATTATGTGGGTTGAATTCGAATTGCTAGTTGTGGAATAGTATGGCGTAGAATTATGTGGCAAGGTGTGCAGTGGAATTATGTGGATAGTAATTATGTGGTTTTGAGCGTACTGGAATTATGTGGAGTGGGATTTACCCAGGGGTGGGCTTCACGATCCTACGCTCTGTGTATCCTTAGACTGGGGTACAAAGTAGTCTCCAGGAAGGGGGCAGGGGGAGAGAAAGGTATAGCCGGTGTCTGGGTGAGGGAAGGTCCATAGCATGGAAGACCAGGAGAGCGGTCCGGAGAGAGTTTTGGTGCTCAACAGATTGTCCATGTGAGGGATGAGAAATACTTCAGGAAAGAGGGGGAGGGACGGGGCATGGTAGAGTTCAGGAAAGACTACTGGTCGGGTCTTAACGAGGGACAATGAGATACGAGAGGGCTGGACAAATATGTGTATGGTTTGTGTATGTATGCCTAGTTTGTGATTTGCCTAAGTAGTGTGTGTTTCCAATGTTAGTTCAGCAGTTGTGGTGCAAGACACAGTTCTTCTGTAACACTGCTGACTGACTTTGGTAGAAGCCGCTGCCTGTCCAGTCCGCAAACAGGTGACACAATTTCCGGCTGCAGCACATGACACAATGCTGTGAAACCAGCCACACCACATGTGCACCATGCAAAGTTGCATACTCACTGCCTGCCTACAGTCACTTACTACCTTCATTGATGTGGCTCGCCTGACTGTGGCTCCACACCCATGGACCTTACATGGGCAGCTGAGCCTCAAAGAAGGGCAGGGTCGGGAACACCTTGAAGCAATGCAGCACCTAACTTCGGGCCCCTTATAGTGCTTGCCAGACATGCTGCACGGTAAGGGCTGGCATCAGTGTCTGAGAGGGAAATAGGTGTAGAGTCCTGGCAGGGTGGTCATCCAGGCCACACCTACACCGGGTGACTGGCAGTGGGCAGAAGCCCTTGATAACGGGAAAAGGGATGATCATGATAGAGTAGTCCCCGGCTCCTCCATCCAACTGATGGCACACAGACGGCAGGATCCGCCTGGCTCACATCTCGCACTTCCTCTGGGATATGGCAAGCAGAGAAAAGAGGAGCTGGGGAGTAGCTGTCCTCTTGCTCTCATTATCTACCTACTTCTTCTTATCTATAGCCATGTTCCTTTTCTCCTGGCTATTCAATCTTTCCGTCTTTACCTTCTGACTTTCCCCATCACACCCATCACTACCGTATTTCTAGTTCTACTTCACCCCTCTTTACCTCTTTTTCCCCAGCTCTGCAGTTGGCACTACCCACCAGAACTGGTGATCAATGTCTAACCACAGTAGTGGACACAAAGATAGAGGGGAGGTAGGAAAGCAGCAAAAGGTACTTACATTCAGGAAAAAGTGCAACATTTGTGAAGGAGCTACATTTTATTTCTTTTGAGTGTTTTGCAGAATGTATTTCTTCACTGTTTGTCATTAGAGATTCTTTTCTCCATGGCAAAGGTTCAGAGCTGCACTTCCTGTTACTTTTGTTATTACATGTTCTATTCCCACAGATTCCAGTATAATCCTTTCTCCTTGACTTTGTACTAGATTTCTGATTTATGTGATGATCAGAGTCCAGCACATAGCTGGTTGGTAAAGAGTATCTAACTACATTGTGCAGGGCATTGGGATTTCAAGAAAGTATTCAGTTATCAGAACTGCAGTGCTCCTAGTCTTTGTTACTGTTACTGGCTCTATAAGCTTTAAAATGCCTAATTTACCAACAATTTCTCTACAAATGAGACCTCTGAGAGTAACCAAACGGTGTTTCGTGAAAGGGCACGCCCGTCGAATGTGGGCCACTTTTTTTGACAGTGCCAGGGCCAAATTGTGATCCAATCCGACCCTGTGCATGAATGCTCTTTTTCATCTTTAATTTGTGCGCTGGTCGTTTGATTAAAATGCTAGTGCAAAGTGACCCCACACCAGTGGAAAGTGTTTGCAAACCCGTCGCCGGTGAGTAAGTTTCTGCACAGTAATGCTGCTCAGCTGTGTGTGTGTTTGTGCTGCAAAGTGTCTTGCACCCACCTTGAGCAGCAAATGGTCGCTCATTGGCCCCATTGAGTGCACGTGCATGGTTTCCACCTTCTCGAGTGTTCCAGCCTGTACGTTGTGTGCAACCTCCGTGTGTTTGTGAATACGGACGCAAAGATCGTGTGAATGTACATGACAATCATGTTGAGTGTTCAGTACAAACACAAGGAATCATTCTAGAACGTGATCCGGTATTAACAGTGCAGTTACATTTTTTTTTTAAAAAGTATGCAGAGCGGTGTTTACTTTTCATGCTTGTCGTTTATTGAAGTTGGCAGTCTAATTAGCTTCCTGTTGATCCTGCGCGGTTTAACTTTCTTCCCTCCCCCCCCCCCCCCCCCCCCCCCCCACCCCCACCCATTATGCTGCCCTTGGTGTAGGACAGAGGAAAGTGTGTCTTGTCAAAATACACGCGTTATTTTCACAACAGACCTGCTCATTACCACCTGTGCAAATACCAAAGGGGGGCGCAGCCATCGTGTTTTTACAGTCGTGAATGTCATTTCCATAGCAACATCTGTCACTTTGTCTGCTGACAAAACAGGAAAAAAAATTGCTGGTGGGGTTTGTTGCATTACTTTTCTTGTTTTTGCTGTAGGTTTTTTTTTTCCACCGTTTCACCTTTGCTGAGCCCCATTGGCCTCTGCTTCCCCTCACTCCCCAGAACTGACTTCTTTAGGTAAACATTTAGGAGTTTTCCTTGCATCTGGCGCCATAAACCCGGATGTACATTTAGATCATGTTTGATAGATGGGTGTCCCGCCAACCACTGCGCTGTACTGTCCCTCTGCAGCGCCATATTGGGAGAGACTCTTTAAAGTGCACTGTAGGAATGCCACACTCATTTCACTCCGGGGCCCGGATAGCCACAGAGGAGGCGGCTGCACACGAGTCTCACCAGACAAACCCATCTTTTAAGCCTCTTAAATGGAAAGCAAAAACTCAGTAATTCCAGTCTATGAATAGCATTACTTTGTGTTCATGTGTGTAAAAAAAAATACTTGTGTTGGAGACAAACTACCTCCATGCGGCCAAGAGGCACTGCCAGAGACTGTGCTTTACGAGTCCTACCACGCATAGCTGCAGCGGAAACGAGATGGTTTCATGCTAGGTGGACAGGCGGTAGACAGACTAGATATGTAACTGAATAGAGCAGCGGTGGTGAACCTGGGTCCACCAGAGTCAACTCTATGCCAGATTTTGCGGGTGGCTGTTGTGTAAATGATTTCCTTTTAAGATTCTTTGTCTGTAAATTTATCTGAGGAGGATATCCTTAAAATAAGGCCTGATTCACTGACCTGGACCAAGCTGGATACCCTTGACATACAGAGATGAGCTGAAAGGGGCTGTCTTCAGGGGAAAGTTGTCGATTTTCCCCTGCAAGGTTTTAGACTTAGATGGCTGGCAGAACTCCCCGTCCAGGATTGGAGAGGCAGTGAATCGCTGCCATTTTTAGTGAGGCTGTATGGGAAGGGCGTTCTCCATGGGGAAAAATGATTTGTTCCTGTGGGGAGAAGACCACTTCATGTGTTTGCACTAGGGGACCCCCCCCCCCCCCCCCCCTCCCTACGCATCCCCTCCACAGACCTCCAAACAACCAGCCTTGCTCCTGTGTCAACTGCTTTGGAGAATAACGTATAGGAACCTGCAGGAAAAGTCACCTGACCTTCCCAGAAGTAAACCTGGAAGCCTGTGCGTGGTGACGCACTCCACATGTACTCCTGGGAATGTTGCTAAGTAGGAAAGTGCTTCCTGGCAGAGGTGGAGCGCTCCACCCACACGTTCCCACCTTTTTTGATCGGGCCGTAGTACTATCAGTGCCACACCAAACCTCCTTAGTTGTGTGAAGATAAACGCACCTTTGATGTTAGCTGCAATCTTCTTTTTGATCTCTTCCATGAATGTCGTCCTCGGCCAGTTTTCCTCTGGGGTTCTGTTGAAACCTGCTGTGGAAACGTTCACCTAATTGCACCTATACAAATGGAGAAGTGGTGGTTTGTAAAATGCTCTGACCTGGTGCTCCGCAATCCTATACTGCAAAGTGGCAAGTGGCCGTAAGGAACTGCAGAAAGTGTCCTTTAACAGTCCTCTCCTCTTTTCGCTTTTCCTTTCTCTTTTCCCTTTCCATCGACTTGTTTTTCTTTCCCTTTTGTTTCTCATTTCCCCCTTCACCCTGCTTTCTCTTTCCCCTCTCTGTCCAGGCTAGGCATCATATTGCGTTTTCAGGGGAGTTGTAACCCTGTGCCGTTTCTTCCTTCTTTCATTGTCTGTTCCTTCCCATATCTCCTAAAATATTAGACATCAGAAAATGCATTTTTAAATTAGGCACCAGAATGTCATCAGTATGCACCAACGGTACTCTTACATTTATTTTGATTTTCACCACAAAACAATAGATTCTCCTTAGCGGTAAAGAGAAATATAGGACCAGAATACTATGTTTCTCTTTTCCTTTACTTCTTAGTGGATGGCTTCATCTTTTTAAATCGTTTTTATTTCTATCCATTTCAGTGAGCGTGTGGTATTATAAATCCTTTGACTTTAATCTCGCATCACGTGATGCTGTTAAATCCCCGTGAAGGGTGAATCGTATGTGGTGGTCAGTATTGGTAGCAGCTTGCACAAGGCACAGGCTGTGATCAGTAATGTGAATATTTATACTTGTGAAAAAAGGTCAATGATGCATTTTCACATTTTATTTTTTTGTTGCTATTGTTTATGGGTGTTGCATAAAACGCATTAATTTAACTGAATTAACCTTATGATGTTTTAGGTCCCGACAGAGCTACCTGGATGTTAAACGTGTATTTGCTTGCTGGAAGCTGACGTTTGAAGCTGCGTTTGTGAACAAACACGTGTCTTAGTCTTGCAGGCCGCACCTCTTCCTGAGGTATCTCAAAATTGATCTACTAGTGGTTCATGAAAAAACTCACAGGTAATTAAAGAACCTCTTTCATATAACAAGCTCAATTGCCATGCTGTCTAATACCTGCCAAAATACAATTGACTGTGGAAAAAAGTGGCAGGTAGGCCAGATTTTGTTGTAATGAGATGGGTTTTGTTCTGAATAAGTCTTTTTGTTTATGGAATTGTGTTTTTTGCCTCCTGATGTGAGCGGCGTCTGAGTTTCTTGTTCAAGGTGTGATGTAGTAAGGAAAAACTGACATCAGTTTCCAGTGAAGACATTTGCCTCAACATGTTGGCTGTAACATTTTACAGGGAAAAAAAATGTATGATTAAACCCTACGTGCAGCATAGTCCTCGCATGGCAAGAATTTTTGAATAGTTGCTGGTACGGTAAAGTCCTAGTTGCTAGTGCAGTAAGGTCCTGTGCATAATTATGGGGGGGTAGGGGACTGGGGGGGGGGGGGGGGTCTTCCTTACCCAAATGTAAAATGTATTTGATTTGTAACATTTATCCAGTGCAAACCTCTTCTGATCTAATCATGTGCCTTACAGAGGACAATGTGTTACATAAATAACCCTAAACATGAGGCCTAACGGATTCCCCCATACAATACCCTGAGACTATGGAGAACGAGGTAGCATTAGCAATGGAAATGGGTAGCACAAGGCTGGTGCAGAGTGAAGGCCTCAAGATCTCACCGCTGTGAGGTAGGGGGTTGGTGGGGGTGGAAGGGGGGGGGGGGTGAATGACAGGCCAAGGGGTTCAGGGGGTGCTTGACCATGACAGGTGCCCAGTGGCTCTCACGGTTGAAGGTGGTTTAAGCTGTGTGGTCTGTGTAGACTGAAATGAATCCTGGATCTGAGTGTTGTGCCTTTCTCCAATAAATGACTGTAAATAAGTGTATATTAATTCTCTGGAGACAGATGTTCTTGTTGGCTAGATATACACCGTTTTTTTTTGGGGGGGGGGGCTGTAAGAATCAATATTGTAATGTGACTGTTATTGTTGTAAAACATTAAATCTGCATGTGCAGTATGTCTGACAATGTTATGTTTATGACCTGGTGTTGGAATTAACATGTTCTGTGTGTACCCATAGTAAACCGTAATCAGGTATCTTGTCATTGATTTGATTGAGGTGGGGGGTGGGATCCAGACTGGGTGTCTCCCAAGCCTAACATCCAATTGTGAAAGCTGTTCTGGCACAAAAGAGCCAATGAGGTCTGTTGGCTCGTAAGTCATGTGATTTGGCCATTTCTTTATCTTAATACTTACAAAACTTATGAGACAGCCCAGTACTTATCACTGTTTAGTTTTAGCAGTCTCCAGCAACACACATTTCACAAAGGTAATGTTCTTTACACAAGGCTGTTATTTAAAAAAAAGTTTTACTTTCAGTTTATTAACATTGACAGCATTCTTACCAGAATAGTGGCGCAAATTTTAGTTGTCACTCTGCATTGCAGATTGAGGTCACTAAAGTATCTTTTATTCAGAGAAAAGACCAAAAGCAAGGTATGATGGATATTTGTAGAAATGTATTGCCTTAGTGAAAGGGTTAGTCTAATGGCAAAGGCGTTAGTACCGCACACAACATGTTTGACAATTTGGCCATTGATGGGCAAGGTGGAAAACTGCTGGACACATTTGAGTGAAAGAGCAGATGGCATGACCTTGTTCTGTTTCTGGACTAGCAGAGCATTAATATTCATTCGAGCAAGCTGGCTGAAATTCTGTATCTGTACTAAAACGGAAGCCAAGAGGCCACATCTATGTGGAGGCACCTATTCGTTGATTTAGGGTTTTTGTAAAATCATTTTTTATCATTTCTCTGGAGAAGAGGAGATATTTAGAGAATAAATCTACTTGACAGAGGATGCAAAGTGGTGTAGAAATCCAAATAGGAGTAAAATATTGTGGGTGGGGGTGGAAATTCTTATCTGAAAGAAAACCAAGAATGACCATGTGCCCATTTAGTATGTTCATAAACTACAATCAATTACATTTAAAATATTAGACTATCAAATTTATGAATTAAAAGCCAAAATATTGCTATATATTTTAAATACAATTACACTTGAAGACGTTGGTGTATTTTAAAAATGTATGACGCAATTACTTAAAACGTTAATATGAATGTAGTAAATATGACACGAGCTTACGTCATGGACCGTTATAATTCATTGATCAGTAATCTGTTAGCAGAAGGAATATGGGAAACTGAAGAATAGAAGGGTAACTGATTCCTGAAAAATATTAAATAAGTATAGCATTGCCTCTGCTGTTGAATTATTATACGTTAAAACTCTAACATGTATACATGTTGACCTAAAATGCGAATGTTTTAATGTTGGAACCTATATATATTTTTGGAGACTTTTTGAGGGTGGGAGGGACATTTGTTGTTTTTCGTTCTGTTGCTCTTCAACACGTTGCACATATACTGAAGCCAGTCTCTTATTGCATGCTGGAGTTGAGTTGAGATAAGATTTTAAACATCCAGAGTTTTATTTTGGTGTCATTTTAAAACATGTTCTCACTGAGAAGCATCTGTAATATTTCTGATGCTGCTCCTCTTTTAAGGTTACAAAATGATGTACGATTTCAGATGTGATGCTAAGGTGTGTCAACGTGGAGTATGTGTTGTTGTTTCTGTTCTTGCATCACATCACATCTAAAGAGATATTTGACACAGTGAACAATCTCTGCAATGATGATAGAACTGCTCCTCCTATAATCCCTACTCAAAAACTGTGTGATTCACTGAACGATTTCTCCAGGGAAAAAATTATCAGTATAAAACAGAACATAATTAATTAGCTCTCCCACTCCAATCCCAATAGATGATATATTCTACAATATCTCTACACTACATACCTTTTCTCCCATTGAGTTCAAAACCTTAACTGATCTACTTACCCGAGTCAAATCTAGATCACCTGATGATATCTGCCCGCAACTATATTTTTAAAAAATAGGACTTGCTATTCCTCAAAGCATTCTCACTTTACTGAATGACTCGCTCACACAAGGCAGGGTACCTAATGGGTTCAAGCACGCTTTGTTGATCCCTTTAACTAAAAAACCTGGCATTGATCCTTATGATCTCACAAATTATAGGCCGATTTCTCTCTTACCTTATCTGTCAAAAAGTCTGGAAGCCCATGTCTCCAATTGTTTGTTAAACTTTATCGAATCTACAGAACACCGGGAACTGAATCAGGCCGGATTTCGTCCCTGTCATTCGACCGAGACAGTGATACTGGCGGTTCAGAATACCCTGAGATCTAATGCAGACAGAGACGCTCATCAAGCATTGGTGCATCTGGATTTGTCGGCCGCGTTCGACACGGTTGACTTTTCCATTCTTGTCAACCGTGTCGAACAGGCCGGCCTCAGGGGTCCCGCCTTGAGCTGGCTGAAATCTTTCATCTCTGAACGCTCTCAATCTGTTAGACTGGGGACGTTCACAGCCCCAAAAACTGTCTCCATTTGCGGAGTCCTCCAAGGATCGTCTTTGTCCCCTCTACTTTTTAATTTATACCTGCACCCTCTACTGTACTCTGAGAAGCCACAAGGTTACAATTTTTAATTATGCAGACGACCTGCAACTTGTTTTCTCATTGGACTCCTCAGATGCAGTGGCTGAATTTCAAAAAACTATGTCCCATATCCAGAGATGGATGAATTTGAACCATCTTCAACTCAACCCGGGCAAGACAGAACGTATCTTGCCCGGGAAAAGTGAAATCAGTTGGGGACCCCACTTTTGGCCATCTGACATGGGAACTTCTCCCACCAAAGCCCACACTGTAAAGAGCTTGGGGGTAACTGTTAGTGAGGATCTGTCGCTTAAAAGTCATATTGGCCCGGTAGTCTCATCCAGTTTCTTCCAATTGAGAAAAATAAAGAAAATTGCCAATTTCCTAACTCATTCAGCTCTAATTCAAGCAATCATTGCTTTGGTGTTATCTCGACTTGATTTTTCTAATAGTTTGTATTTAGGCCTTCCAGCAGGTCAGCTTAAGAGATTACAGTATGTCCAGAATCAGGCAGCCTGGCTCATAAGCAAACAACCTAAAAGGCAATCCATTAGGCCAGTATTGGAAAATCTACATTGGCTGCCGGTAGCCCAGAGAGTTGCATTTAAAGCCGGTTGCATTATTTTTAAGGCTTTGCAAGGCAAGGGCTTAAAATTCATAAAGAATCTGGTATGCAAATACTCTCCCCCCCCCCCCCCCCCCCCCCTCCCCGCGTAATCTTCGTTCAGCCCATCAAGAACTATCAAAGGTTCCAGCATTTAGGAAAAAACGTCAGGGTGGCAGCAGTTTTCATTATCTGGCCGCTTCTTTATGGAACGCCCTTCCACTATCTTTAAGACCGAGTGATACTCTTCTCACTTTTAGGCAAACCTTTAAAACATGGCTGTTTAGACAAGCCTACTCTTAAATAGGTGGAACACGTGCCCTTGCACTAATGCACTCTTAGGTGTTATGTTGCGCTCCCACAATTTTCGATAGCGCCATGAAGCCTACGGGCGTACGTGCGCTGAATAAATAAAATTTAACATAACATAACATACAAAGTACACCTGGAAAACTCACCAGTTTTCAGTTGGACACCAAAGGAAAGTCGAAATATGTGTGAATGGTCATGAGGGTTGGTATTGAAAAAGCACTGGGTGCACGATGAATGGTCAACAGACTTGTTGTGACCGGGGAAGAAGGATCTGAGCAGCAATTCGTCATGCTTGGGATAACCCTCTTAAGACTGCATTTGAACAAGTAACTGTACAAATGAGGAACCTGGGCAATTCCGGAACCCGAATGACCCAATATTGTCAATCTCTGGTAATACAGATCAACCAGAAAGAAAAAGTCACACCTCCAGACCGAGCTCTATAGTCGACTATTTAATTAAACCAAAAAGACAAACTTAGTAATGGATATATCTAATATTTTTTTATTATTTTCATGCATAATCAATAAATAAGAAGAATTGTTTTATCCATATTTATGTAGAATTCCTACTTTCCTTGCCGTACAGCCACAGTAAGCATTCAAGCTCCACTCATACCAAAACCGTACACTCAAACCCAACAAATCATATATAAGGATTATGTTATTGCAAGACTCCCTTTTCATCACTGCTGAATGCAACCTCAAGAAATTGCTGTCTTTTTTTTTCTAAGCATCAGTGTGCCACATGAGTACAATTCATAGTTCACTAGGGCAACACTTCGTATTATTCAATATATTGTTTGCATTGTATACATTCAGAGAGAACATAGTATATACTTAAATCAGTGTTCGAGGCATATGGGCTGCAGATGGTACATTATGAATAGATCGCCATCTGGTGTTGGGCTCGGATGATTGCACTTTGTTTTTCTCTTGGAGAGTCTTTTGTATCTTGGTGACTCCTCCCTTAGTTGGTAGTGCGCATGGGCATCGGCTCCATCCTTAGATTGTTTTTTTCCGCCATCGGGTTCGGATGAGGATCGAGACGCTCCAGATCAACTTCAGAAGAAAGTGATTTATCGGCGCGTATTCCCTTTCCAATTCGACGGTATTGTTATCGAACGCGTTTCATTTCCATTCCGACGCGTTGCAAATTCAAAATCGAAGAGAAAAACTTGGATCTACGTCGAAGAACAGGAGGCCTTTCTCGACGCAGTCAAGCCCGGAGTCCATGGAAAGGACTCCATTCAAAAAATGTCCAACGTGTGGTGCTAAGTTCCCACACAAGGACCTACACGAGGTGTGCAACCTCTGTCTATCGCCTGAACACGAATCCAGGGACTGCGAAGCCTGTGCAGCATTCTCCTCCAAGCTAACGATTAGAAATCGTCGAGCTCGAAGACACGAGGTTTCCAGAATGCAGGCGGAGGCGATCCCGGAGCTGTTCGGAGACGAGCAAATCGAGGAAGAAGAGGACCAGTCGGGGTCGGAAGGGGACCAGTCGGAGGTTGAAGAACTCATCGAGCAACAAACCGTGAGTGACGACGTCCCCTTACCGAAAAACCGACCCCGTGCGGTAACGACCCCGCCCTCGGGCCCGGTCAAACCGCAGAAAAAAGTTTCCGACGCCCCGCCCTCGGGCCCGGCAACGAAACTGAAACTGAAACCGAAACACTCGGACCCCCACCATGTCGGATCCGAGAAAAGGGCAACATAGACTTCGGCACCGAGGCTACATACAAGGGAAAGCTCGGTATCGAAACATTCCATGTCGAAGCATAAATATGATTTATCGTCCAAGATACACTCGATACCCAGAAAGTCGGAATCGAGCAGACATTCGGTGTCGAAAACAACAAGATCTGACGATCGAAAACAAAAGCACCTCTCGGAACCAGGACCTTCGGTACCGATTCAGGAGCAACAGACAGATCCCAAACAAAAGATCTTGTTTATTGATCCGCAAACTGGGAAAGTGGTCACGAAGAAGAGAAAGAGTGAACAGTCAGAAGATAAACCTCTTCCTTCAAAAAAGAGAACAATGGGGACAAATATAACTCCTCCTGCTTCTCCTCGACCTAAAATCACACCCTCTTCTCCTATTCCTCACAATAGGACAAATATTCCTACACCTTCCACACCAAGACCAGCTACACCTCAGTCAGATGTAGACAGTGATCTAGGGGAGGGAGAACCTCAAGGGGATGACAAAACTATCCCAGATGAGGAGGACCCATGGGAAAACTATGATGTAGGGTCAGATGAGGACAACGACCCAGAGCTATATCCCTCAAAGCCTTCACCACCTGATGATAACACAGGTTTTGTGCAGCTCATTAATAGGGCAGCAAAATATCACAAACTAGATATGCATACAGAACCTCAAATAGAGGATTTCTTGTTAGAGACTCTACCTAATGCACAGAGAACATCAGGTACTCTTCCTATGTTGAAGGGTCTTCTTAGTCACACAGAGGAGATATTCGAAAACCCAGTGAGAGCCAGGGTGTTAAACCCAAGAATTGATAAAAAATATAAAGCGTCTCCAAAGGACCCAATATTCATTAAAGGCCATGTACCTCTAGACTCGCTGGTGGTCTCAAACGCTCGTAAAAGAGCAAACTCATTATCTACAGGAGAGGCTCCTCCACCAGATAAAGAGTCAAAGTTAATAGATGCATCAGGCAAAAGAGTAGCATCACAGGCAGCTAATAGCTGGCGTATAGCCAATACACAAGCACTACTCGCACGTTATGACAGGGCACATTATGATGAGTTAGAGAAACTTATCACACATCTCCCCAAAGAACATCAGAAAAAGGCAGATCAATTAATACAGGTAGGTAAAATTATAACTAATACCTCCATTAAATGCGCACTAGACGCAGCAGACACTGCAGCAAGATCTATTAACACCAGTGTCATGCTAAGAAGACATGCATGGCTTAGAATCTCAGGATTCAAACAAGAAGTACAAACGGCCCTACTGAACAAACCATTTGATCAAAAGACACTGTTTGGTTCAAGCACAGACGAGACCTTAGAAAAAATGAAGAAAGATACAGAAACGGCTAAGTCAATGGGAGCATTGCAACAGCCAACACACAGAGGTTCCTTTCGTAGATCCACCTATAGAGGGGGCTCAAAGAATACAGGAACAAATCAGCAATCCACCTCTTTCACACCAACATCACCCAGAGGTAATTCAAGAGGCAGTTACAGGGGTAACAACAACAAGGGTAGAGGCCGCGGAAATAATAACAACCGCAACGCCTCAACACCAAAACAGTGACTTCATAGAACTCCCCCCAGACCACATAACACCGGTCGGGGGACGTCTATCACAGTTCCTACCTGTCTGGGAAGACATCACATCAGACAAGTGGGTGAGACAAATTATCCAACATGGTTATTGCCTAGAACTCACAGCTACCCCACCAAACATCCCCCCCCAAACAGCGTCCAGTGAGTCAAGATCACCTGACATTGTTAAGAGAAGAAGTTCTAGCACTTCTACAAAAGCATGCAATAGAGAAGGTCCCAAAAGATCAACAAGGAACAGGAGTATACTCTCTATACTTCCTGATCCCCAAAAAGGACGGGTCCCTAAGACCAATATTAGACCTCAGACCTCTCAATGCTTACATAAATTCGGAGCATTTCCACATGGTCACGCTCCAACAAGTACTCCCTTTACTGAAGAAAGGGGACTTTCTTTCTACACTGGATCTAAAAGACGCTTACTTTCATATCCCAATTCACAAAGCCCACAGAAAATACCTAAGATTTGTGTTAGAAGGACAACACTATCAGTTCAAAGTCCTTCCGTTCGGTGTCACAACAGCACCAAGAGTTTTCACAAAATGTCTAGCTGTGGTGGCAGCACACCTAAGAAGACAACAAATACATGTCTTCCCATACTTGGACGATTGGCTAATAAAGGCCAAGTCAAAAGAAGAATGTCTTCACAACACACAGAAGACAATTCAATTGCTGCACCACCTAGGGTTCACGGTGAACTACAAAAAATCGCACCTGCAACCAAACCAGATTCAGCAATACCTGGGGGCTACAGTAGACACAGAAAGAGCAATAGCATACCCCAACCCAGTCAGGATACAAACAATGGTCGGGTTAATACAAAGATTTCAACCACAACACTCACTACCAGCACGAGTGTTTATGCAACTATTAGGCATGATGTCCTCATGCATACTGCTAATACCACATGCCAGACTTCAAATGCGTCCACTACAGGAGTGTCTGGCGACACAGTGGAATCAGGCTCAAGGTCAGATTACAGATCTGGTGTTGGTAAACGACCGGACGTACCGCTCTCTGAAGTGGTGGAACACAGAAAACATTTCCAAGGGACGGTCGTTCCTAGAGCCAATTCCACAAGTAATAATAACAGCGGACGCATCGCTCTCAGGATGGGGAGCGCATATGGACAAATACACAGTGCAGGGGAAGTGGAGTGTGCAGCAAAAGAAACTGCACATCAACTACCTGGAACTATTAGCAGTGTTTCTAGCACTAAAAGCTTTCCAAATGCAAATAACAGGCAAGGCAGTCCTGATCAGAACAGACAACATGACTGCAATGTATTATATTCAAAAACAGGGGGGACACACTCTCTCCAACTATCCAAACTAGCACAGGACATTTGGAGATGGGCCATTCCTCAAAAGATCTATCTGTTAGCAGAACACCTACCAGGAGTTCAAAATCAGATGGCAGACATCCTAAGCAGACAGTCAGAGCAAGTACACGAATGGGAGCTGCACGACCAAATACTGCAGCCATTCTTCCAAAAATGGGGGCAACCAGAGATAGATCTGTTTGCCAATCATCAGAACGCAAGATGCAAAAACTTCGTATCCAGGTACCCACACCAACGGTCCCAGGGCAACGCACTATGGATAAATTGGTCCAACAAATTTGCTTACGCGTTCCCTCCTCTACCACTAATTCCGTTACATGGTTCGGAAGCTGCAGCAACACTCAATGACAATGATACTAGTGGCACCCACGTGGGCAAGACAGCCGTGGTTCACCACACTGCTACAACTCTCACAAGTACCACATCAAAAGCTAAGATTACTACCCATGCATCTCACACAGAACCATGGAGAAATAATGCACCCAGATCCCAAACAACTGAACCTAGCGATCTGGCTCCTGAGGTCATAGAGTTTGGATATTTAGATCTACCACCAGAATGTATGGAAATCATTAAACAAGCAAGACGTCCTACCACCAGAGCATGCTACGCATCAAAATGGAAAAGGTTTGCTATACACTGTAACAGTAAGCAAATCAACCCTCTGGACGCATCCACTAAACAAATCATTTGCTATTTACTACACTTACAGCGATGTAACTTAGCATATACCTCTATAAGAGTTCATCTCGCAGCTATAGCGGCGTACCTACAAAACAGGCAACATCTTTCCCTGTTCAAAGTACCAGCAATTAAAGCTTTCATGGAAGGACTCAAGAGTCATTCCACCAAGAAGACCACCTTCCCCAGTCTGGAATCTCAACATAGTACTTACCAGACTAATGGGGCCACCCTTTGAACCTATGCATAGGTGTGAAATACAATTCCTCACATGGAAGGTGGCCTTCCTCATAGCTATCACGTCACTTAGAAGAGTAAGTGAACTGCAGGCTTTTACAATTCAAGAACCATTTATGCAGTTACACCAAAATAAGGTGGTTCTTAGGACAAACCCAAAATTCTTACCAAAAGTAATTTCAGCATTCCACATCAATCAGCCAGTGGAATTACCGGTTTTCTTTCCAAAACCACAAACAGTAGCAGAAAGAGCCCTACATACATTAGATGTTAGAAGGGCCATATTGTACTATATAGAAAGAACACAAACTTTCAGAAAGACAAAACAGCTATTTGTTGCGTTTTCTCCAACACACAAAGGCAATCCCATCTCTAAGGCGGCCATTGCCAGATGGATTGTAAAATGCATTCAAATATGCTACTTAAAAGCAAAGAGAACATTAACTGTTCCTCCTAAAGCTCACTCTACACGTAAACTAGGAGCATCCATGGCATTTTTGGGAAACATCCCACTAGATGACATATGCAAAGCAGCTACCTGGGTTACACCACACACCTTCACAAAACACTATTGTGTAGATGTGCACACAACACAACAAGCTAGAGTGGGACAAGCAGTATTAAAAACTTTATTTCAGACAGTTGCAACAGACACTGGCGATCACCGCTAGGGAGAGAACTGCTGTATAGTCTATTCATTTTGTACCATCTGCAGCCCATATGCCTCGAACGGAATATGCTACTTACCAGTATGCATCTGTTCTTGGCATAGAGGGCTGCAGAGTGGTACATGCCCTCCCAGCCTCCCCGGAAACCTGTGTCTGTTCCAACATTATTCTTATTTAGATACACTTACATGGGCATTCTTATCTGTATTCTACTACACTACTCCATCTAACCCTACTATGGCAAAACAATCTAAGGATGGAGCCGATGCCCATGCGCACTACCAACTAAGGGAGGAGTCACCAAGATACAAAAGACTCTCCAAGAGAAAAACAAAGTGCAATCATCCGAGCCCAACACCAGATGGCGATCTATTCATAATGTACCACTCTGCAGCCCTCTATGCCAAGAACAGATGCATACTGGTAAGTAGCATATTCCTTTTTCTTTATTTTCCTGGTGTCGAGTTGGCTATAACGCTAAATTTGTGATTTTGGTTAAAATCGTCTCTATAGAGCTCTGTCTGGAGGTGGAGGTTTTTTCTCTTCCTGGTTGTTCTATATTTTCCTTGTCCCGCTCCAACATTTGGTTTGTTCTCGGGAACCTCTTCATATACAGTTGAATCCCAGATAATACTCCTGGCTTTGGAATTTACCTGGTTCAGCAACAATACACCACTAGTCAATAAGGAATCTGCAGCCGAGTGAATAATGGGGAAGTGTAGGGATCTACTTCTCTGTAGCTGTACCAGTTTGCTTCTTTCCTGTGCTTTACATGTTTCTGATTTCTTTTTGACGCCAACCTTTCATTCCTGATGTAATATTTTGTCGACACCTTAAATGTAAACCAAGCATGCAGATTAGATTGTCTAGGCAATGTGTATAAAACGTAGGTTCAGGCAGGTCGGATACAAGCTAGCGCTAAGGGGTTTCCACTTAAGGTACATTTCCATGCAGTTATTCCAAATGGAACTCACCCCAGTTGAGTTTATACACTTCTGGCATGGACCTAGACCTACATTCCACCCCTCTCCCCTCCTTGACTAGACTGATGATGCACTTACAGGCAATCGTCTTTCACGTGGTGACATTCATCCAGCCCCTCTCAAGAATATTGGGCAGGGGAATCTGTGCATTTCTTAACTGCATTGAACAAAGGCCGAAACGGCAAATCTGTGCTCTGGAGTAGATACTGAGAGGAAAGGGGATTTGGTCAAATCCATTTAATGATCTGAAGGGAGGAAGGAGAGCAAAGAGGAAGTGGAACAAACCCTAGAGGTGGTGCTTCTGGCCCGTTTAGATCTCAGCAAACCAGTGATCTTGCTAGTTTGAGCACAGTACTGCACATTCGTTACTAAGATGGATACTTGCCTTCCTAAACTGCCCCTTCTGCTTTTTTTAAAACCCTGCTCCGACTATTAAATTCATAGCACTGTGCGTGATCATACAAAATGCAGCGCACCACAGCACAGTCCACCAAGCAATGCAACGTCTAAAATGTCCATAACACAAGTTGATGCTTTTAATTTGTTGACCTCGTAAGGATGTATATCTAAGTTAACTCCTATTTCTGATTCTCTGACTAGCAGAGGATGAACACACCCATTCACCTAGAATTACTATGCAATTCCATCAAATTATGCATTTCCAAGATCGTTCCTATATTGTGGTGGTTTTGTGACCAGCGATGACAAGCACTCGTGTGAGGTCCACGCCAAAACATTTTTCGTTTTTAAATTGTTTTATCTCCTTGCTGTGTTTCTCCTTGAATATTTCCCTCCACTTGCACAGCTAATGCTGCCTCCCCGCTGTGAGGTCCCTGGAGTGTACAGGCAGCAGCTGCTCTTAGTCTGCCAGCAACAAACCTAATAATCTATTGTTTTGACTATTCATTTCAAGTCTCTTTTCATTTCCATCATGGCATGATCCCATGGTCCAGTGCGTTCCCCAGCACTCACCGGGGTTGCGTAGCCTGCCAGTGCAATCAACAAATTCCAGAATTGGATTTATAAGCTCTGAATTCCTATTTTATTACAATTGACAATGAACAACATAGAATGTGTTAACGGTGTCTACATGTTCGGCAGTATATGATGGTAGGTACTGCCATCTCAAGTAGTCCCTCTACACAATCAGCATAACATGATAGAGTAAAATAAACCATTATTCCTTTCCACTGTGTTCTACTAATGAAGGGAAGTTAAGGGCTTTTGTAGTCTGTACACAATGTATGAGCCTTAGCTGTAGTTTCTGCATCGGAAGTGTCTGATAGTGATAAAAAGTACAGTCTAAATATCCCTAGGCACAAGTTCTGAATATTAGCTCATAAAATATTCCTGCTTTCATTCCACTAATGTTCCACTAACCTTTACTGATGTTTCTGCACTCAACCCAACTGTACTCAAGAAATCTAACACCCTTTCTAAGGTGTGTCTCACTGATCCAGCAACATTTTTCCAACTTTCTGTTGCGATTTTTCTTTATTGAAATCAAAGACCTAGTGCCTTGGTCTAGACACACTAGTCAAGGTAGATGCCACCATGGATTGATGTTGATGGCGTTGTGCTTGTCTTTATGGTGTGTAATTATTATACAAAAAACTAGTACAGTCCCTCAGTCTTGGTGGTTGGTATTGTTTACATAAACCCCCCGGAGTTGCACCCGAATAAGATAATGAAGGGACCAGGTTGATTATGCTGAATACATTAACGTTTGTTGACCACATGCCAACTAATTAATAATTTTCAAGACCTTGAATTGGCCTTTCTTGCCATGTGCAGTCCTAGACTGTCAATATACATATTCTTGGTGACGATGGAAAGTGTCACAAACTTAACAGACCAATGGATTAAGAGGGCTGCCTGTAGGATTACATTAAGTATTGGATTTTGTCATTCACTATTTTCTTTCCACCACTAATTCATGGCGCAGTGTGTCACCCCCTCCATCCATAGATGAATTTCATTGGGCGGGAAATCATTCTGTTCTTGCACAAGGAGCACGTCCACACTCCAAGTTCTTACCTTTAGTGCCACAGACTACTGTGTCAATGTACTCCTTTTAAGGCCAGAAACATATTTGCTTTCAGACGTTGTCATTTATTTATTTGTAACATTGGCGAGTACCCTGCACCTTCCGCAACTAAATGTTTTAGAGGTACCTTGACAAAACAAGCATTGAGAAAGCCAAAAGGCTGGCTGCCAATGCCAGTCCTATTGACTTTGCCAATGTTTTTTTCACTTCAGTGCGCGGTAGTGCCAACTCTAACTCACCCACGCTCTCTTTTTTGCATTATCAGCTTAATAGCACAGAGGCGAATAGCTGAACGGCAGAGACTTTCCATACTTGCACAACAATAGATATTTTTGTTGGCAGTGATTTTTATAGATTCAGTGCTCTTTGTGTGGTGTCGAAATTAGCCTCCTGATTAAAGTCTCGCTGGCATCTGTGCACTTCGGTTTAGTTTACCTTCCCGTTTTTGAGGTTTCTGCTGACCAGAAGGCTTGGGTTTTGTGCTCGCCATTTCCGGATGGTCTAGCCAGAGCCTCACTGGCAGGCAGGTCGCTATTTGCTTCATCTTCAGTCACTGGACCACCCACAGCTATTGAAATGGTAGTGCACGCGCCGCTTTCATGGAGAAACCGATGGCGGGAGGCAACACTTCAACAGTTTAAGGTTCCAGGCCTCATGTGAAGGCTACATTAATGTTAGTGCAGCGTGTGTATGTCACAGTCCTCCCAAAAATAAATTTTACCAATTTCCCTGAAGCTTCCATTTTTCAAACTCGTACCAAGATGAGGGTTGTGGTGATGGCTGTACATCCCCAGGATACAAACATTTTGTTTTGCACAAAAGACACGCGCTGATGAACCTACCCACTGAACTACCTCACCAGCTTACGCAGCTGTACAAAAATTAACTCCACTTAAAGATGGGCCTATAGGCCACCCAGTCTCTGGAATATTTCACAGACTGGTGGTATTTGCAGTCTGTTTTCATTGCTAAGATGACCATTGTTTTCTCCAGTGGCTTTTACAGATTGCAAGGATGATGGGTGAGCCATTAGCCTTGGTACCACATGCCCTGATTTCTTTGACAGTTGCCATGTAGGTAGTAGAACTATTCATTAAACGCAAGTAGATGGATGGAGCGCTGAAACTTTTCAAACACTCGCCCCCAGTCACGGATCTGGGTTGAATGCATTATCCTTCTGTAGCTCACTTCACCACCCCAGTTCAGACCCAGCTATATCAAAATCAATCTTGACCCTATGCCTCATGGGAACAGTCCAGTCCGAAATGTCACACCAGGTCTTCCCTGGACCGGAAACCAACATCCTGGGACCGGTTATGGGGGCAACACCCCTCATCAGCCAGGCTAGTTCGAATCCAGTGGCAAAGTGAGCAAGGGACCCACGTCTGGGCATACCCTGCCAACTTAAAACCAACAAAGCAAACACAAGGAGATCGACGGAGCACTGAAACATTTCAGACCTCCCCCCCCCCCACCTCCCCCCTGGAAGTCACAGATCTGGGTTGAATCCAGCATCGTTCTTTAGCTCACTTCACCACCCCAGTTCAGACCCAGCTAAATGCAAATCAGTCTTGACCTTGTGCCTCATGGGAACAGTCCAGCCTGAACTGCGAACTGGATTCAAGCTAGCCTGGCTGATGAGGGGTGTTACCCCGAAACTGGTCCCAGCATGCTTGTTTCCGGTTCAGAGAAGACCTGACTTGGCAGTCCGGCTGGACTGTTCCCGTATGTTGTTTTTGTTCCAATGTACTTCCTATTGTTACTGTTAATGGAAAAATGTTCTTTGAAACATGCCATGCATGGTCACAGAGGGATAGTTCGTTTCTTGCCACTTATTTTTCTCCTGCGCCCGCTGTACTTTCATCTTTTTTGCATCAATTGGACTAGTTTCCTTCCCGATTCTATACTCTCTTCTCAGATCCCCTTGTCCCCTTGCCCAATCCGACCTTGAAGTTGTGCCACTCCTTTTTGTTTCTTACCTTTTCTGCCACCTGTTCTCTCGCCCATACCCATGTTCCCCAGCTGTCCCATCTTATCACCTCATAGTTTCTTTCCTGTCTCCTACGCTTCTGCCCGCTCTTCCTGTGCTGCCCAACATTTTCTTCTTTTTCTTTGGTTTGCCGCTTTACGCGGCCCAAAGGTATTGAAACGTTTTATATGAGCACCAGTTATGTTACACAAGGTCACATTCATTTTTGGTAGGCACGGGGAGATTAAGTGATTTGCCTAGAATCACAGGATGTTGAGCTGATGCAGAGACTCGAATTTGGTACCCCAGCTTCAAAGTCTTCTGCTCTGCTCTCTGCTCCTTTTGGTGGACTTGGCTGCAGTGTACACCACACTTGATCAATTGCCCTTTGTCCTGCGGTGCTTTCCCCTGCTTTTTTTGCCCCCCTTAGCTTCCCTCTGATCATGTGTCAGTGCTGTTCATCTTACACCACCATGCCCCACTGTTTGGCTGGTTGGAGATCCCTGTTCCACCTCCATATGTTGCCCTGCATCTTTGCTTCCTTCCTCCCTGCTTCTTTGCTGCCCATGCTGCGTCAGTGCTTGCGGCTTATCGATTCGCCTACATACCTTTTTTTTTTTATATGTTCCTGAGAACAGTTAACGTGCTTTGCTGCGAGTAGTCCACCTTACTGCCTGGAACTGGTTCTTGTCGTAGTGCGGGGACACACTAGCTAGTGTAGCCATGCACTTTATAAGCTTGTTTATTATTATTATTATTACAAGTTTAACAATTTTTTCGAAATTATTCTCTGCAAAATGTTCACCTGTTAATCGGAGGCTGTGTGAAATAGGGACCTCAATGTTGAAAGGCACTGCCGGGGCATCCTGCACCAGAGGATGGGCTCCAATATATTAACATGCTTTGATGCATTATCAGGGGTGTGGAGCACAATATAAAGGTAATTACAATATAATTAAATACCTTAGTTCTCAAAGAATACTACTTTATCAAACCTTTCTATTGGGCTGGGTTGTTTGTTTAAGTTGCTGGGCAATTCTCTTTCGTGCATCTTTTCATTCCGTGCAAACCAGGATCACTTTATCATGAGGGAAACATACTACATATGACTTAGAAGTACCCTGGAGCCAAAAGGCAATAGAAAACATATGGAGAAAATAACATTCAGCTAGACAAATCGTGGTGTATTCAGTCCAGCATTTAAATAGGAGCCATTTATGAACCCCCCACCCTGCACCCCTGCAGATGACTACGGCCCCGCCCCCCCAGCAGTGTGCCTGTCGCCCGAGAACCAAACCCGAAATATAGAAGAAACAGAGCAAAAGGAAAAAGAAAGGAAACCCCACCCAACGGGGAAAGTGGAGGAGGGCGATAGTCTCTGCGCTCCCGGTCTCTCCCCCCCTCCTTAACAAAGGGGGCCCCCCTGAGACAGCACGAATAAAGTTGTCCACCATACAAAAATACCCCGGGGGGAACCACAAACCCCCCGCCCCGGAATCCGTCTGTTAATGAAGCAGTCCCGTTACCAATAGATCCATCGTAAACAATTCGACCCACAATCTCAGCCTTGGCCCCGTCTATCAAAGTTGCTGAGTCCCTCGGATAAGTAAAGCCCCATCCCCGGAAAGTCAAGTCACACAGTAGCAGCCGAAGCTTGGGCCAGCAAATGGGAGAGGAATAGCAAATCCCAACGCACACGGCTTGCACAAACGATGTCCCTCCCCGTCTCCGAAGCCAAGCATCGTTATATCCGCCATGTTGGGAGACCGATTGGGGAGGGGATGCGACTCGTTCCGATATAGATTATAGTGTGGGCCAACAGTGTCCAGGATGGGGGAAGCAGTGAAATGTTCCGATAACTGTAGGACCGATGTTTCCGAGAACGTAAGAGTCACCAGTCTCAGCACACAGGATGAGTTCCATTTCTTCGGGGGCAGGCACAGCTTCCAGCACCAGGTCCAAACGTGCCACTAGGGCGCCCAACAGGAGGCAAGTCGGCTGCCGGGTCTCAAAAATCAAGTCAGGGCTTGCTCCCGGTCCTATGATGCCATCTGCTGCCGACAGCAAACGATTGACCTGGGCCCTCATCGTCGCGCAAACCGCTGCAAGTTCCGCCATTACCATCCGCAAGGAAGGGCCACATTGAGTCCGTTTCGCCAGGTTCCATACGTCCGCAGGCATAACGATCCCCAAGGAGAGGCGTCCCCTCCTGGGCAGGATACACCGGAGCAGAATCAAGCCGTGAGGGATGGGCCAGCAGCACGCAGCAACGCGCGGTGGGACCCCCGCCCCGGGGCACCAGCGGTGCTAGTGCCGGGCCTCCGCGCCGGGGCCCCCCGCGACGCAGCACCGCGCGCCACCCGCCACCACACCTCAGGTACAGCACCAGGCAGCAGATGGTTGCAAAGTAGTCCAGAGAAATTTTCAAAAGTTCCAAGGACCGGACCCAACCGTTGTTGTTCACTTTGGACCCGGGTAGACCAGCAATCGAGACCCCGGCTTCCAGTCTGGGTTAGGCCTCAAAACATTTTTGATGTTACTTCACCCCAGAACATCAGAAAAATTCCGTGGTCACACCATCCGGGTGCCGACGAGTTCACCCACACGAATTCGGGGCAGGAGATCAGGATATTCGACAGGATAAGCAAGCGTAGGACGGAGGTCAGCGGAGCCGGGATACTATGCGGCCATCTTGGTTGGTGTCGTAGCTCCTCCAGTTCACGCAAATTTGTTGGCATAACAATGAATGATTTAGCAATAGCTTATCAAAGTACCTCTTTTTTGGGGGGGAGAGGGAGTTTTATATAGGGCGAACTTGACCCGAATCGGGTATCAGAGAGCTTTACATAGCACCAGTTGCGTTACATGAGGACACATTCATTTTCGTTAGGCACGGGGAGATTAAGTGATTTACCCAGCATCACAGGAAGTTTGTTCAGCGTCATTTGCTGAGACTCAAACCCAGATTTGAGGTCGACCACCCTAGCCGTTAGGCCAACTCCCCTCTCCTACCCTTCCTATTCTCTGCCGTCTTGTCCTCTTAGTTTTTTTGCTAGAAGTGTGGGGTGGACCAATGAATTACTGGGGTGAAGGGTGTTCAGTGTACCCCACGAGGACTGTACAGAGGATTGCTGTTTGTATGCAGTGACACAGCAGAGTGGTTTAAAATCTAGTTAACATGTATGGCTCAAGTTTGTCCAGTGCAGAATTGCTGTTGAAAGATCTATTAAGGTATTTTAAGAATATACACGTCTATTAAATGCAGATCAGGAAAA
This sequence comes from Lissotriton vulgaris, assembly GCF_964263255.1. NCBI lineage: Eukaryota > Metazoa > Chordata > Amphibia > Caudata > Salamandridae > Lissotriton > Lissotriton vulgaris. The sequence continues at coordinate 1,491,736,428 of NC_141685.1, forward strand.
AAATAATAGTCCAGTGAACATGTTGTTTGCCCATTATATTCATTTAGCTTATGAATCTTATCCAGCTACATTTCAGCCGTGAAACCTTTATCGGGAAAAGGATGTTGAGGAATTTTGCATGTTTGTCATTGTATACGTTTTTCAATCAGTTTACCGTTGTCAATCATTAACAGAAGCTAGGAAGATTAAAGCAAAACATCTGCTCAATATCTATAGATCTTTAATGTTGGGTTCTTCTTTGTGGCTCTTTGTACGACTCGCTGTCCCCTTTTTCTTGCATTCTTCCTTCTTCTTAGAAGTTTGTGCCACTGACCTAAGATTAATTACTTAATAATACAACGTAATTGGGAGTGCAGTGATTTTCTTGCTTCTTGTGGTTATATGTACTCTATTTCCTGTGAGCGACTTTTTCTCGTTTTGCATTCTAATTTGCAACACTGGTGCTTTGCGTTGACTGAGGGGCATTCTGTGGAGGCCCATGCAGCCACCATAGCAAGAGGGTTATCATTTTCTCTTTGCTCCAGTCCTCAGTGATGCATCTTTCCATGTTTAGTAATTGGATTTTCAGTTCTGGCTTCACAGCGCAAATTTACAAATGAAAGCGTTACCAATTCTTTAAAATGCACAATAAAATGTGTTTTGGCTCCCCTCAGAAAAGTATTACTCTTACTTCATTCTGTTAGCTGATTTGTTTATCTTTCCGCCTCCTATGAAGTGCGTATAAAAAACGTGTTCGTTTTTTTAAAATAATGGAGTAGGCTTTTTTAAATGTTCGCCATCACCACCCGTAGTAACGGTCAGCACCAGCATCATTCTTATCATTGCCACTAACACCAACATTACTCGCACCATCACATCATCGCCGCTATCTTTGCCGGCATTGCCGCCTCCGCCATTAAACCCACCATCTCACCATATGTTCATGCCTATGGTTGCATGCCGTGCCTCATGAAAGCCAGACCATTTGACTCTGCCAGGGCCAGTTATAGAATGTTGTCACTCCAATTATTTTTTAATTCACAAGCCCTTCTAGCCTGTTGAAATCCTGCTTTAGACGTGCTGCTCTGGGATTTCTCAAGCATCTGACATCAGCCGCCGTTTACTGTAAAAATTCCTGTTGCCACATATTTCCTGGAAATACCCATTCAAAAGGAGTCGCAGCCGTACGAATAAACAAACCCATATTCATGGCGTAACCGTCACCTGAGCTGACTCAGACTCAATTGTTTTACCAACTAAATCCTTTTACTTCATAACTTCTTATTAGGGTTTTGTAGACCTAACAATTCAGATATCCTCAGCTTCTAGCATAACAAGCATTTGCAATGCAATAGGTCTCGCATTAGGAAAGTTTGAGCTATTGGTCTTGTAAATGACAAATTTTTCATTTATGTGTTGGTTTTGAAAATAGCTAAATTAATAGCTTTGTCATTTACAATGCCAATAGTTTTAACTTTTGGAAATGTGACACCTATAGCATTTGTAATGAAATATGTGTTGTAGTTACGTGACTTAGATGTATTGATATTACAAATAACAATGGCTTTTATTTTTTTAATAATTAATATTTAAATAAAAGCTATTGTAATTTATAATGGCAATAGCTTTTTGTAAATAATTTTTGTGAAGATTATGTTCAATGTATTTTATTGTGACGAAAATCCAAGAACAGAAGTGAAATATTAACATCTTTTTGTGACATTTGTAATAAAGCTTGAAACATTGAGAGAACATGTTAGAACCAGTGGTTGTTGAATGGATGCACAGAGTGATGCTGTGGTGGCGCTGAGTGATGCTGTGGTGTTCAGTGATGCTGTGGTAGCGTATAGTGATGTTGTGGTGCCCCTGAGTGATGCTGTGGTGATGCGATAGATAGAGTAAGGGCGATAGATAGACAGACAGATAGAGTAAGGGCGATAGATAGATAGACAGAGTAAGGGCGATAGATAGATAGACAGATAGAGTGAGGGCGATAGATAGAGTAAGGGCGATAGATAGACAGACAGACAGATAGAGTAAGGGCGATAGATAGATAGACAGACAGATAGAGTAAGGGCGATAGATAGATAGACAGGTAGAGTAAGGGCGATAGATAGACAGACAGATAGAGTAAGGGTGATAGATAGATAGACAGACAGATAGAGTAAGGGCGATAGATAGATAGACAGAGTAAGGGCGATAGATAGATAGACAGATAGAGTGAGGGCGATAGATAGAGTGAGGGCGATAGATAGAGTGAGGGCGATAGATAGAGTGAGGGCGATAGATAGAGTGAGGGCGATAGATAGAGTGAGGGCGATAGATAGAGTGAGGGCGATAGATAGAGTGAGGGCGATAGATAGAGTGAGGGCGATAGATAGAGTGAGGGCGATAGATAGAGTGAGGGCGATAGATAGAGTGAGGGCGATAGATAGAGTGAGGGCGATAGATAGAGTGAGGGCGATAGATAGAGTGAGGGCGATAGATAGAGTGAGGGCGATAGATAGAGTGAGGGCGATAGATAGAGTGAGGGCGATAGATAGAGTGAGGGCGATAGATAGAGTGAGGGCGATAGATAGAGTGAGGGCGATAGATAGAGTGAGGGCGATAGATAGCGTGAGGGCGATAGATAGCGTGAGGGCGATAGATAGCGTGAGGGCGATAGATAGCGTGAGGGCGATAGATAGAGTGAGGGCGATAGATAGCGTGAGGGCTATAGATAGAGTGAGGGCGATAGATAGCGTGAGGGCGATAGATAGACAGACAGATAGCGTGAGGGCGATAGATAGATGGCGTGAGGGCGATAGATAGATGGCGTGAGGGCGATAGATAGATGGCGTGAGGGCGATAGATGGATAGATAGATGGCGTGAGGGCGATAGATGGATAGATAGATGGCGTGAGGGCGATAGATGGATAGATAGATGGCGTGAGGGCGATAGATGGATAGATAGATGGCGTGAGGGCGATAGATGGATAGATAGATGGCGTGAGGGCGATAGATGGATAGATAGATGGCGTGAGGGCGATAGATGGATAGATAGATGGCGTGAGGGCGATAGATAGATAGATAGATAGAGTGAGGGCGATAGATAGAAAGATAGATAGATAGAAAGATAGATAGATAGATAGAGTGAGGGGCGACACAGACTACAGTTCTTTACTGGCCACAGGCCTAGGCTAGCGCCCTAAAGGCACAGTCACCAGGACTTGCTCTCACCTCGCCATTCGTGCTGCCAGGTGTGAAATCCAAAACACTCCTGTGCACACTCCCCCTTGAAAAGAAGTCCAAAACAAGTGCAAACCCTACCATAAGAAATACAAAACAAAGCAGCCCACACAAATCACAAAAAGGCTTAAATGAGGATAGAGAACGTTAAAGTCTGATAATACAAAATACAATGTCTTGCTATTTTATCACAAAGACTCTTGAAACTATGCTTGGAAAGCATTAAAAGCTCAAACATTCTCCATTTTTTGTTAAATGTGATGAATTGGCAGCAGCAAAGGACAAGCATTAAGGCTAGGGTAAACCACCGAAGAATGTCTTTGTTGCACAAATGCACTCCAGCTTCTTCCATAGTAAATTAATTGTCTCAAGGCACTTTATAATCATGCCTGTAGCGCTACACAAAGGCCGGTAACATAATCCAATACAACATGAAAAAAGGTGTATATCAAGATCACCATGCAATATACTTCAACACAATTTCTCAGCCTCGCCAGGATTAGAACTCGTGACCTACAAATGCACACCTAAAACTTTTCAAGACGCTCCCACCACTGCGCCACGCGAAGAGTTAATGCATCGCTCCTGCACGTCTATCTGCCGCGTCGCTATGTTATAGCGAGTGTTTGACTCGCAGCGGAAGGACCGTCAAGTAAATGAGATATCTGATGTTCTCACATTCAATAATGTGACATTATTACAGGGGGTTAGGCACACCGTAACAGACTGCTATTGCAACACATAAACCCACTGAAAACCCTCACCCACCCTCCGTATCCCCGCCGAAAAACCTACATCCAGGCACTAAAGTGAGCGTGGGTGTCCTCAACTTGGGAGGGGGGAGGCTATGCGCGCTTAATGTGTGAGTGTAGAGGTGGCATGTGAGTGCAAGGGGCGCCAGTACGTGGTAAGTGTGGGGTGTCTGTTATGTGGCATTTGTCTGCTGCAAGGAGTCACCATACTTCTTTTCAAAGATTAGCGTGCGATACAATCAGCAACAAAAAAAACCTCGAGCAGGCGGGCATCTGCTGTCTGGCTGGCGCTAGAAAAGAGAAAGCGAGTGAGACGGAGCACTGATAAAAGAGGGACGAAAGATGAGCCAAATACCCCAACGGGAATTTCTAGTTTTGTTCTATATAAAGGGCGCTGGAGGTTCCCCTAAAGACCATCCTGCCTGCTGAATGGATGGATGCGTTCTGTAACTAATACCTTCAACGAGGTGAAAGGAAAAGTAAAACGTGCCCCTGGCGATTTCAGGAACTAAGGCGGAGAACGTTCAAGTTCATCATCCAATGAATCGTAACAGCGCTGGAGGTCCGCACTGGAAAGTCTTAAAAAGGCTGACAAATACACAGAACACTAATTAAATATAATGAAATGAGAACAAACTCCAAGTTGTCATCCTCCTGCTGGGCTCTCACCTCCCTATACCACGCAAACACCAAACTGCCCATCCCCCTGCTCAAGCCGCCGGCCTCTCCTTGGAACAAGCATGGCGCGTGCTGCAGTCGCCGCCGGCCTGCGACCAGGAAGTCAGGCAGGCAGGACAACCGGAAACAGGAAGTAGGAGGGCGGGAGCCTACCCCGCCTCCCACGGAAGAGCCGCGATTGTTTTGAGCACCGGAGCAGGCAGGAGCCTACCCTGCGCCCCGGTGCCGAAGAAGGGAGGAAGAGTCCTGCTGCCGGTGAGAGCCGAGGAAGCCGGTGAGTGGGGCTTCGCCTTGTTGCTCGGCTGCGAGGGGCATGTGTGTGTGCGCGCGCGCGGCGGCGGGCTGTGTATGTATGTGTGTGAGCGTGCGTGTGTGTGTATGTGTCTTGGAGTCTGTGTGTATGCGTGTGTGTGTGTGTGTGTGACTGTGGGGGGGTTGCCTGTCTGGGTGCCTGCGTGTCCGTGTAAGTGTAAATGCGTGTGCATGCATGCGCGTTAGGCTGACTTGCTGGGAGTATGGGAGGGAAGTGCACGGCGTGGCGCAGGAAGGAACGTGCGCGTTCGCGCAGCCAAATCTGCCTGCTAAAGCTCGTGACAGTTTCTTGTCCTCCCATTCCCCCGTGTCAGATAGCTATAAGTCTCAGACCCTGGACGCATCCTTCGGATGCGAATTCCAGGGCGAGACCTAAAAACGAAGCGCGCAGCTTTCCGTCGACTTAAAAGGTAAGCAGTGATTCATTGTGAAGTGTTAAAGGAGAGGACAACAAGTGGAAAACGAACGACCTACATTGAACTGATTTCTTGGACTGCTGAGCCAAGTACGTTTCAAGGGGTAGAGTGGTTATCGGGAATTGCAAATGCAAATAAGGTGATACTGAAAGGCTCGGAAAGCAAATAATAATGCACAGCAAATACATTGTAATAATGTGATTCGGCACAGTGACGCGTACGACCAGATAGGTATTTTTCTATCTGGAGTCCCTTTTGTAATTGCAGACACCATGGATTAACAGACATTTGTGTACCAAGTGAAAGCTGTTAACAGTATAACGCTTGAGTATTTTTAATTTGTTAGTTTCCGAGGCATAGTGCCTTGTATATATCGGCTCATTTTGCCCAAGAGAGTACGCAGGAGTGCAGAATAGACCACAGTAGGATTTCTGTACGGTAGAATCTATGCGCTGCTTAATTTTCAAAAATACATATTCCTAGCAGTCTGCCCCTGCACTGCTGAATACCAGGGCTGCCCAGCTTTGATTCCGCCTCCTTACACATCCTATCTTTCTCTCTTTTGGAGGTTGTTTGCATTTCTACTTTCTTTGTGACTGTATTCATATTTTCTCTTTTTTAGGTCTTGTCTATGACCCTGCATGCACTGTTTGTGAGACATATTATTACTTTTAATTTGTATTTATTTTGGGACATGTATAATTGCACAATCTGATAGACTATTTGCTGCAGATTCTTTAAAGTAGAATTATCCCCAGGCTTGAGACTGGATCTGGAAAAAATGTTGCTACAGCATATTTGCCAGGGCAGTTTTTGGCCGATTTTGGTACAGGGCCGATTTTGCAGCTATGCTGCAAAAACGCCCCTGTAACAAAAACTGCCCCCAGGGGCCCAAAACTGGTCCCCACCAGAGCGGCGCACCGGGAGATTGCCCGGCGCCCGCTATGGCCAGTCCAGCCCTGGCCGAGGCTGGCGGGGGTCCCCTCGTCCCTCTCCTTCCTCCATGCAGGCGGTGCCTTGTCGAAGGTCAGGTCGATGCCTTTCCGGCGCCGTCCCTACACCGCCTCAGCTCCGGCCCAGGCCCGGTCTCCTGCGCCGTGCTCTGTGGGGGAGGTCGTTCCGGCGTATCCCCTGTACCGGATGATTGAGCTGCCTCAGTTTGCGTACTCTACGGCTCCAGGCCCACGTCATGTCATTGACTCTTCTTCGGACGCCTCCTCTTAAGAGGTTCAGCGCTTGCTGGGTTCGACCTCGCCGGAAACAGGCCGCTGCATCGTGGCTTTTTCCCCGGCATCGTCTAAGGACGTCTCCTCGCCGTCTCCGCGACTACGTTCTTCGCCGGAGATGCCGCAGGTCCCCCACTCCTCGGTCCTTCTTCCTCCTTTCCTGATCTGGCCCTTCCTTCCTCCGGTAGGCTTGGGGGACGGCCGCCTTCGCTTGCAGCCGCCCCCTACAGAGGAGCTGCTTTCTCCATTGCGGGGCCCTACAGAGGCGGGTGCTGCCTTTGCTTGCACTGTTTCTTCGGCTGTGGGAATATTGCGCATTGGTGATCCAACTGCCCATTTCCCTGCGGATCATCTTCTGGAGGTCCTCCATCAGGGTTCTGGTGGTAGGGAGCTGCTGCTTCCCTTCAAGGGTTCTCTCCATTCTTCTCTTCTGGGGGCTTGGACCTGCCCCGCCTCGGGGGACCCGGTGCCCCAACATCTTCTGCACCGCCACCATCCAGCGCCACGTGATCCGGTGTGTTTACCTCCACCCTTCTAACAGGGGCCCTCTTTTGTAGAATACCTTCCCCTCCCTGTCACCACTGTGGTCTCCCCATCGCAGGAGGCCTGCTGGCTTGACTCCTGGGGGCGTAATGTGTTCGCCTCCACCAGTGCGGCTCTGCAGGCTCTTACCACTTTGTGTGCTTCAGCTAGTGCCACTTCTTGCTTGTGGGACTTGGCGGAGTCCCTTATGTCTGCCGCTTCTCAGCAGGGTGTCTGTGTGAGTCTGCAGCACCATGTGTTGGATGGCCGGGAGCTGGCGGAGTATATTCTTTGCTCCGCTCTGGACATCTCGGAGGTGCTTTGTTGTGCCATGGCTTCGTCGGTCGCACTTCGTCGACGTGCCTGGCTCTGGGACACCTCTTCCCTTCTACGGGGTTGCTGCGTTGTTGGCCTGGTCTGGCCTGCTGTCTGCAGCCTGGCTCTGCCTAATCCGACTTCTTTTTGGGCTGTGTGTGTGGACTCCTCCCTTTGGGACGTGTCCGGGCCCTTCTTGGCCTTCCTGGTCTGTCTTAGAATGGGGTCTGTCTTGCCCTGAGTACACTGTTCTGTGGTGTTGTCAGCGTCTGGCCGTGCATGCCGGTGCTGTCATACTGTTTTTTTTAAGGTCTCGTCCTATTCCATTCCGCAAGAAATGAATAGGACAAGAATATAGCACACTATGCACTACCATAGCATCACTGAACGCCACCGAATCACTCGTCACCACCACAACAGCACTCAGCGCCACCACCTCATCAATGTGTGCAACCATTCAACAACAACTGGTTCAAATATGTTCTATCAATTTTTCAAGCTTTATTAAAAATGTCACAAAAAGATGTTAATATTTCACTTCTGTTCTTGGATTTTCGTCACAATAAAATACAATGAACATAATCTTCACAAAAGTTATTTACAAAAGTGTAAACTATTGCAGTTATAAATTACAATAACTTTTATTTAAGTATTCATTATTAAAAAAAATTAAACACCATTGTTATTTGTAATATCAATACATCTAAGTCACGTAAATACAACACATATTGCATTACAAATGCTATAGGTGTCACATTTGCGAAAGTTATAACTATTAGCATTGTAAATGACAAAGCTATTAATTTCGCTATTTTCAAAACCAACACATAATTACAAAAATTGTCATTTACAATAACAATAGCTCAAACTTTCCTAATGCGAGACCTATTGCATTGCAAATGCTTGTTTTTTTATTACCATTGTGCCTTCTGGCACTTTGGTGGGACAGTCCTCCTTGCCTTGCCGCTTCTCCCAGTGGGCCCTGCTTTCAGTTCTGCCTGTCCTCCCTAGGGGTTGGGCTGGTTCTTTAGTTCCTTGTCCTTCTTGGGGAGCAGTCTGTCCTGCGGGATGTTGGGCGGTTCTTCCTGGTTGGCCTTGGGTTACCCTGCCAGTTCCGCCTGCCCTACTGTTGAGGGCGCCGTTGTGTCTGGCCTGTTGCCTTCTGGTTGTGTTAGGCTTGGCTGCCCTCTTCACTGGGTGTGTTCCCAGTGCAGGGCCTTGCCTTTGCTCTACCTTTTCTCTTTGGAGTCTCTAGGTTGTTCTTCTTCCTAGGTGCTCTTCTTCCTTCTTTGGGCATTGAGGCTTCTTCGGGAGGTTCTTGATACCTTGAATGGGTGTGGGGCGCTCTGGCCTCCTTTCGCTTTGCCCTAGTTTCTCCTGCTGATGGACGGTGGGCTGCCTGTCTTCTTACCTTCCCGCATCCCCTCTGGAGTTGGAGGTCTTCTGGATGCAGGGGTTTCCCCTTGCCTGGGGGGGACAGGGCTCTTTTGCCTGTCCGTTGGCCTCGTCCCCTGTGGGACCCCCTATTATGTCCAGGTTGGTGGGGTCCTCTCGCAGACCCCCCTTCCCTTTGGGTATGGTTAGGATATCTATTCTACATTAAGGAACCTGCGGCTAGTAGTCTCTATCAGATGTACGAGTTACTTACCTTTGGTGTCGATGTATCTGGTAGAGACGATTCTAGCCACAGATTTCTTCACGGCCCGCCCTTCCTCCCCGTTCTGCAAGGACCTTTGGCTTGAACTTATGCATTTGCTTCCCTGTGGGTGGCTCGGTCTTCAGTGAGTGCATTTTGTTGCTCTTTCTGACAGGATGATGTGTCCTGTTTATTGTGTACTTCCTCCCTTTTTGGCGCATTGGAGGATAGGTGTATAGGCACTGTAGTATAGTTCCTATATTCCCGATAGGCTCTGCACATTGGAATAGTATATCCTATAGATTAGACGTAGGACAGAGGTCGACTAGGTCTCTATCGAATATACTAGACTTAATTGTGTGTGCCAGCTAGCTCAGAGGTCACTAGAAACTTTCTCGAATTCACAAGAAGGGATTAGTTTCTGACAACTGCATAAACATGACCTGTTTTATCTTGGGGAAACAGTTATCTTCAGAGTCGTGGAAACAATAGATAGATATTTCACTCAGTCACTCGTGCATGCTTCGTTTCACTAGAGGTGCAGAGAAAGTAGAATAAAAGGATTTATTGAACAGTCTTCTTTCTCAAGCATAAGAAATAAACTGCTACAATCATAACACTGGTTGTAAAATATAATGCATACACTATAAATAGAATAAAACAATACTGTAAGAGCATTGTATGGTTCCTAAACCATATATAAATACATACATACATAAATAAGAGGCTAAAAGTACTCAACTGGTGCTTCTAAAATACGCCTACCCCGGTGTACCTAACCTAAGCTTAGTACGAGTGAAGAAGTAAGTGAGTTGTAGCATAAATGTAGTATTCTTTTGCCAAAAATCTGCCCAAGATTTCTCTAAGAGTCTAATCAGCTCCGTACCTTAGTTTAGAATGAAGGGGGTCAGTCTCGGGACTCGATTTCCCAACAAACTGCAAGGGTAGCTTGGAAACACTGGAGCTGGATTTCTCGGCAGGAGAAAAGACAGCGTCTCTCTCAGTGCGTCTGCTGGAGGGTCGGCTTCCTTCAGCACTTGCTGTAGCAGGGCGCGTCGGGCAAGTAGATAGTCGAACTGCTCCAAATCACCATGTGTTTGCTTGGGCGAGTGTGAGCATATTTATACAGTGAAGGTGCCAAGTTTGACGTACAGTTGGACAAAATGACGTCATCAAAAAGTCTCAGTTCTTTGAAAACTCCACGAGTTCTTGGACAAATCAATATTCAAGCAAGGGGTACTTCTGTGCCCTTGTGCTCTAGTTGCCCCGGGTTGAGGCCTACTTTCAACCCCCCGCCCCCCCCCCCCCACTCCCCCCCCAGGGGTTCTGGCCCCTTTGCTATCTCTAGGTTGGGGTCTTTTGGCCGGGCCTCTGCCCCTGTTCCTTAAGGGGGTTGTCACATTCTGTGATGGGGCTGTCGTGGAGTCTTGTCCTGCCTTGTTTGTCCCATACTAGTTCGCCTTCATTGTTTTTGGTTGGGGTTCTAGTCCTGCTGCATGTTAACATGCTTTTTTGTATACTTTTTGTCTCCGGGGAGGCTATCTCCGTAATGGTGAGGTTGCTGTTCAGGGCTGTGCTCTGTTTTTTCTACTTTCCCTGCCTTTGTCAGCACTTGCTGTAGCAGGGCGCGTCGGGCAAGTAGATAGTCGAACTGCTCCAAACCACCATGTGTTTGCTTGGGCGAGTGTGAGCATATTTATACAGTGAAGGTGCCAAGTTTGACGTACAGTTGGACAAAATGACGTCATCAAAAAGTCTCAGTTCTTTGAAAACTCCACGAGTTCTTGGACAAATCAATATTCAAGCAAGGGGTACTTCTGTGCCCTTGTGCTCTAGTTGCCCCGGGTTGAGGCCTACTTTCAACCCCCCGCCCCCCCCACTCCCCCCCAGGGGTTCTGGCCCCTTTGCTATCTCTAGGTTGGGGTCTTTTGGCCGGGCCTCTGCCCCTGTTCCTTAAGGGGGTTGTCACATTCTGTGATGGGGCTGTCGTGGAGTCTTGTCCTGCCTTGTTTGTCCCATACTAGTTCGCCTTCATTGTTTTTGGTTGGGGTTCTAGTCCTGCTGCATGTTATCATGCTTTTTTGTATACTTTTTGTCTCCGGGGAGGCTATCTCCGTAATGGTGAGGTTGCTGTTCAGGGCTGTGCTCTGTTTTTTCTACTTTCCCTGCCTTTGGGTGCTGCAGTGTCTGGCACTGCTCCTTATGGTATTGTTCCTTACCATCCTCTTTTTCAAATTTTTCTGCTCTTTCGCACACTGTTCCTATACGCTCACAGTCTTGTCTGTTGGCTCTGCGTTGTGGTGTGGAAAAGTTCTCAGAAGAAAACTGACGTAGTCGCGCCAGGGTGGGACTTATGTGACCTCGCGGACGTCACGTACGCGGAAAACACCAGGGCGGAGTCGTTTGATGACATCACCCCAGCGCGCAGGGATGCTGTGGCAAAAAAAATCCAGATCCATTCTCACGCCTGGGGATAATTCTACATTAAGGAATCTGCAGCTAGAATCGTCTCTACCAGATAAATCGTTACCGATGGGAAGGAACTCGTACTACAGTACAATCCCTAGAAGAGACACATGGTACACAGTGAGTAACATATCAAAGCTCAGGGGCAAATAGAACCCCACCATAGAATGCAACCCATAAACGCAATACATCTACATATGCCTGATCAGGCTATATTTGTGATATAAAATAGTGAAAAACATAACTGTTAAGAACTAGGCAGCAATTGACAGGACAGTCTAGTAGATATATTCAGACTACATAGATTGACAGAATACAATCACTATTTCCACCCCCCATAGGAGACCGTGCTTTATAGTTGCCTCAAACTGGGACCCCGTGGCATTCCCAAAACTTCCAACCAGTAAGACTAGAGGCGTGGGCAGTCCCAAGTAGTGTGTGAATTCCGCCAGCTTGAATCCGCAACAGGGACACTGGCGAATGTGGCGCTCTGAACCGTGACAGTCTTTCGGGAGCAAAGTATGTGTGGTGTAAGTAGTGAAATTGTATAAGCTTAAAGGGTTCATTACTAGCCACCTCGTTAACCTGCGCAAACACGCACTTCCACTCCCCCCTCGGTGCGAGGTCAGACATATTGTTAGCTTAGCTTACTGTAGGCTTAAAGCCTGCCAGTTGCATACTGTAGGTTGGTTTTATTGTCCCTCATTTGTTCGCTCCTTATTTGTCAGCTTTGTGGCATTTCCTTCCTCTTCTGGTGTTTGTCCTTCCCCTGGAGCATGGACCCAACGTGTCCTTACACTGCTTCTTTTCAGGTGCTACATTTTTTGTTTGGCTTAAGCACTTTCGGAGGGTGAATGATTGAGTGAAGTTATATTTGTATAGCGCGTTTCTACCCTGAGGCCTCGTAGCGCTTATGGACCGCACAGTGAAAGCACATCAATTTAGGGCACATTGCTAAACAGGTGAGTTTTAAGAAGCTTGCGGAAGGTCTGTATGTTTGGTTCGCCACGCAGAGTGGGCGGGAGAGAGTTCCAGAGGTTTGAGGCATTCAGGGAGAAAGAATGTCCACCCCACCTGGAACGATGAACTTTCCTAGTAGTGGCGAGGAAGGCAGAGCTGGAACGAAGATTTCTAGAGGGTTGGTAAGGAGTAACCAGGGGAAGTATGATGGTCGGACCAGATTTCCAGATGGCTCTGTGAGCCAGGCACATGGCCTTGAACTGAATCTTGGCCTGAATAGGGAGCCAGTGCAGGGTCCTCAAAGCAGGATTTGCTGATTGTCTCCGAGGAATTTGGAGCAGTTGATGGGCCGTGCAATTCTGGATTACTTGGAGTTTTTGCATGGTTGCCTGCGGGGCGCCCAGGTAAAACGCATTCCCGTAGTCCAGGCGGGAGAGTATGAGAGCTTGCACCATAATCCTTCTCGCCTTGAAGAGAAGCAGGGGAAGAACTTTTCTTAACATCCTCAGCAGGCCAAAGCAGGCAGCGGCAAGCTTGATAGCTGAAGCAGAGAGAGCTGTCCAGCCACATGCCGAGGCTCTTGATCTGCTGCTTTGGATCGGGCTTCGGGCCGAGGCAAGTTGGCCATAAAAGAGCCGAAAAGGGAGATGGAGATTTTCCCAGAAACATCAGCTCATTCTTGTCACCATTTAGCTTAAGGTGAGATAGTTTCATCCATTCGGCTACTGCCTCCAGGCAGCTGCCTAGAGAGCTGGATGAACCCTCTGGGTGGTTTAATGACACCACCAGTTGGGTGTCATCTGCGTACGTTATGATCTGTATACCGAATGGAAGAACTGCCTCTGCTAAAGGCGCCATATAGGTGTTAGAGTGCGGGACTCAGGGAAGAGCCCTGAGGAACCCCACAGCTAAGCGGCCAGTGGTTGGAAAAGGCATCGCCCTCGAAGACCTGAAAGAACCGGTCTTTAAGGAAGGACTGTAGCCAAGTGAGTGCCGAATCGGTCTCTCCCAGACTTTTTAGTCGCTTCAGCAGGATATTATGATCAACAGTGTCGAAAGCTGCACTGAGATCTAAAAGAATAATGGCTGCTGAGCCACCCTAATCCAAAAGTCTCCGTGCCTCTTCGGTTACTGCCAGAAGGGCTGTCTCTGTCCCTAGTCGACGGCGGAATCCTGTTTGTGAGACATGTAGCAGGTTGTTAGACTCTAGATACTGTTCTAGTGTGGAATTTGTCTCTTCAGTCAGCTTACTCAGCCAGGGGAGGAGAGATATGGGGCGATAATTGGGCAAGTTGGAGAGATCTAAACTATTTTTTTTCAGGAGGGCCCTTACCTGGGCGCATTTCCATGTAGGGGGGACCATGCCCGAGGAGATGGAGGCATTTAAGATATCCAAGATTACTGGCCATATAGCATCAGCAACTAACGAAAGGTGTCGCGGGGGGCAGGGTCTAAAGGAGAGCACAAGGTCACTCTGGGAATAAGTGCTTTTAGGGAAACCTCATCTAGTAAAGGGAACTCTGCTAGAGAGCATAGTAGGTTAGGAGAAGAACTCTTGGTGTTGGACGCGATAGGATCGATCTGGCAGGGAGAAAAGGATTGGCCAATCAGGTGGATTTTTTGGTGGAAATATTCTGCTAGATTGTTACATCGAGCAAGTGGTCCTCTGGGTTGTTTTTTTTGGGGGGTATGGTGACAAAGGATTTGGCAATACAAAAAACCTATTTTGGAGAGTTTGCGGCTGCACTAATCTTCTCCTCATAAAAGGAGGACTGGGCGATTTTGATTTCTGACTTGCATTTCCTAATTGCCTTTCTGTAATCTGTTTTCCTCTCTTCTATTGGGTTCAGTCTCCAGCTCCTTTCTAGTTTTCTACATGATTGTTTGAGCTCCCTTAGTTTGGCGGAAAACCAGGGTGCTGTTTTTGGATGGATTTTCTGTGGGAAGATCTTTTGGGACAAGCGTGTCCAAAGAGCTTTGGATCCAGAGATTGAAGTTATTTGCCCTCTCTGGATCGAAGCTTGTGGGCGGAGTAGTATTCTCTAGGAGATTAGACCATTGGCTAATGGAAAGATTTGACCATTTCCTTTCTTGTATCGGAGTGGCGCTCTGAAAAGGGATGACGGCTACAGTTTACCAGATTAAAGGAATTAATGAGTGGTCGGTCCAAGGGAGGGGGATGGGGTATGTTTATGTTTTCCAGCACACTTCCTTAGTGTACTTTGTATTCCTCCTTTCTTGCCTGTGTGCTTCTCCCCCTGCCTTGCTTCCTTCAGTGACCATTCTTTCTACCTCCCACCTTTTAACCTTCCATTGCCATTCTTGTTTCTCCCATCTCCTTCCTTTATGTGCTTTCCAATCCCAGGACACCCTCTCTTGCCACTGTGATTCCCCATTTTCACCCTCCTTCAATTGTCTGCATGCTTCCCCATCTATGCCCACATGCCCTCCCTTGTCTGTCTGCTTCGCCGTCCCCGCCCTCTGTTCGTGTGCTTCGCCGTCTCCGCCCTCTGTTCGCGTGCTTCGCCGTCCCCGCCCTCTGTTCGCGTGCTTCGCCGTCCCCGCCCTCTGTTCGCGTGCTTCGCCGTCCCCGCCCTCTGTTCGCGTGCTTCGCCGTCCCCGCCCTCTGTTCGCGTGGTTCGCCGTCCCCGCCCTCTGTTCGCGCGCTTCGCCGTCCCCGCCCTCTGTTCGCGCGCTTCGCCGTCCCCGCCCTCTGTTCGCGTGCTTCGCCGTCTCCGCCCTCTGTTCGCGTGCTTCGCCGTCCCCGCACTCTGTTCGCGTGCTTCGCCGTCCCCGCCCTCTGTTCGCGTGCTTCGCTGTCCCCGCCCTCTGTTCGCGTGCTTCGCCGTCCCCGCCCTCTGTTCGCGTGCTTCGCCGTCCCCGCCCTCTGTTCGCGTGCTTCGCCGTCCCCGCCCTCTGTTCGCGTGCTTTGCCGTCCCCGCCCTCTGTTCGCGTGCTTCGCCGTCCCCGCCCTCTGTTCGCGTGCTTCGCCGTCCCCGCCCTCTGTTCGCGTGCTTCGCCGTCCCCGCCCTCTGTTCGCGTGCTTCGCCGTCCCCGCCCTCTGTTCGCGTGCTTCGCCGTCCCCGCCCTCTGTTCGCGTGCTTCGCCGTCCCCGCCCTCTGTTCGCGTGCTTAGCCGTCCCGCCCTCCATTGCCTGTGTGCTTCGCCATCCCTGCCCGCCCTCTGCAGTCAGTTTCCCCATTGTTTTCTTATCCTTCTTTTCCCCATCTGCATCTTTATCTTACACTTTTCCTTCCTCTGTGTTGACCTGTTCCCTGTCATCTACCTATTCCCATCTTTCTATTTTTATTTTATTTTTGAAAGTGCTTCAGCGCTGGATCAGAAAGTGCATTTTGTGCATCTTTTTGTTTACTAATCCATCTTGGATTGGTAAAGGAAAAGAATGGTTACTCATTTATTAGGCCTGCTCATCAATGGAAGCGTGCGCCTCGAAAATTATGTGGCGGGTTCTTTATAGCTTGATTTTTTTTTTACATTTTCAGCTATGCTGTATGGTAGCAATGCTGCTGTACATCGTGGCTAAATATCCTTACCAAAGCCAATGGGTCTCATAGGCGAGACCTATTGGTTTTGCCAATGCTTGTTCTGCCTTTCTCTATTGCTCTGTCAGTCTGATGATGAAAAACGACATCTGAGCCGCTCCCTCCACCTCTTGAGTACTTTTGCTGCGCACCTGCACAAATTAAGCACTGAATCCATTAAGCCCGCATGTGATGCTTGCAGTTTCGTAACTGGTAATTATATTCAGCCAAAAGATGTTAAAAATCTCCTTCATTAGCGCAGCTAAGAATTAATGTACAATTTACCATGGTTTTTACTCTGGGCACCGCCAGGAATCTGGGCACCGCCCTCTCCTGGCAGTGCCTGCAGAAGTTCGGGGGTGGGGGGGGGGATGACCCAGGTTAGATTTAATTTCACATCTTTATCATAGTACAGGTAAGAGGTCTGCTATCGGTACCCTTGGCAATTAATGTCATTTACAATTCATCCACATGTTACACTCTTAATTATTATAAATATTGTATTTTGGTAGTACTTTTGCACTTACGACTGAAGAGCCTTCCTCTGTATTTTCCAGTTTCCCGCATTTTTTTAATGCAGTGGTTTTCTCATGACCTTTGCTCTCCAATTTAAATGCTTCAAAGAGGCCTGCTTGCTTTGGCACGGCTCTTGTATTGTGAAAACATTTTCTAAACATCCTCTGCGAGTTGTCTTTTACTTTGTCTGCCGGCTGTAACACGTTTAGTTTTTTTTATGCAAGATTAGTTCGCATGTTTATGAGGTCTAAATATTTGCTACTGTGCGGGCCATAGCTTAAAAGCATATGATCACCATTAAGATTTATCTACAGACCTTCGTGCCTCGCTCGATTAGTACTTTTGCATTTAAACCCAAATGCACATTCGGAATATTTTAGTAACCCATAGAAAGGACGGTTGATGTTTCAACCCAGCGGAGAGACTGAATGGGCAATCATCAGGGCGGAAAATGTCTTTTAAGGCGCATGAAGTAGATGCGTTAATATGCAGATAAGTAGGGTCCCAATTGGCCTAAACAAATCAAGGAAGTGTAAATGGTGAGCAGCTCGCAGTGTGGGAGACACCACTACAATTAACAAGTGTGTCTCAAAAGAGTATAACATTTGGCAAAACCTTGTGTAGGCAAGCCTGCAACAATGAATGATGGGTAAAACAAACCAAGTTCACTGAATGGAAATAATTGTCCCATTGCGGTCTCCCTAGGCATCAGCCATGCTGTTTTAAGTTGTCTAAAACTGTCTTTATTAGCTCTTCATCGAGGTGAGAGTGCTAGTGCAAAAGAAAAAGTAAATGCGAGGGGTGGGTGGTACCCACTCCGGTCAATGTTTCACACATGTCATCCGTCAGACTAGAACGATTTCCCCAATGGCGTTGTAACCATTACCATTACATGATATGCGTATTTTCACATTAATTGCCTTATATGTCACGTGATTTCTTCTTTTTGAAGACTCCATAGGAGCCATTGATTTTGTTACTCCTGCATTCTATCCATGTTTCCTCTGGGATAGAGGGTCGTCCTGTTCCTTGTTCTGCGGTTCGTACATCTGAATTGTATATCTGGATTATGTGTTGGCCGCCTGTGTCTCTGCTGAACAAGAATTCGATATATGGCAGGAATTTGAGAGGGGGTTTTCTTTCTCCAGTTTCAGAGGGCTTTAGGCAGTCCTTGGCAAGCACTTCAAATCACCACCAGGTTGGGCTTAAACAGCAAAGATCTGCCCTCCTGCCTTGGGCCTTTAAACTAAAACCTATGGATAGCAGAGCAGAGCCCCAGTTACACATGACCTCTGCTTAACAGCAGAGGTTGAACGAGGTAACCAGATGCCCTCCAAATCACAATTAAAGGACAATTTCAACTTTAAATGCACCTCAACATCCTTTGCCCACCATAGGGTGGATTATTACATCTCAAGAAACAAACTATTCTTTCCGAGGTTTGTGAGAAGGCCCTTAAAGCTGCAGATGAGGGGTATATGCCTTCTGATACTGCTTGATCCCCTGGATACAGTTACACCAAAGTCAGTGTTGTGTTGTTGGAGTGTTGGGCTCCTCAGTCCTTTCTTCACTAGATTGTGTTATAGGCTTATCGGAGGTGCTCTTTCGTATCCTCCCACCCGGTTTTCATGCTGAGATGCTAGAGGACCCCCCATTTTCCCTCTGCTGTTATAATGTGCCCCTATAGATCTAATTCCACCTTCCCCTGAAAGTCCGTAGCACCTATCCTTGCGTCCAGCGTAGGCGATGTCCCTCTGTGCCTTTGCAAAACCAGTCCGATATTAAGCCCTACATGAGCACCTCATGTTTCTTAAACTTCTCCACTGCCTGTTCTGTACTTTGTTTTTTTTACATGCTCAGTACTATGTTTTATTACGATTATCTGTCTTGGCTATGCAATGTAGCTAAGCAATTTCTGAGGCTATCTCAGTATTCAGACACCAGCCTCAAAGTAGACCTGAATGTAGTATCCAGACTGGTTTCGTGGAAGTAAATGCAAGAGTGCTACTATAGACTCCTCTAAACCCACACCCCCACCCTCATTGCTCAGGTGATCGCAGAGTGATCACCTGAGAAATGGGCATATGTGCCAGTTAACCAGGAGTGAGTGTAGCTAAGTCATCTGTCCTGGGGATCCTCAACAAAAACAAAACACGTCAGACAATGGAGCATTGGCTAAAACCTATCCCTGCTACCAAAAATCTTACTTCTGAAGTTGTATTGAACAGAGGAATTCATAAAAGACTTACCTACCACCATTTGTAGAAGGAATGCTCTGCCAATAATCAGACAATGAATTTGTACAATTCTGGTTGCTTTGCCAGCTGAAGGAAGCAACAAAACGCCCATTGGAGTTCATAGATCTAGGGTTATGTGTCTCCATGACCATCTACTGCCCATGCAACAAGAGTCATCAGTACTACATACCCAACCAGTTATCACAGTCCTTTCCAAGCAATGCACAGTCCTCTATCTGGAATGCTAATCAATGCCAGGTTACTTTGTAGGAGGTGATGCTGCACCCACACTAAAAGGATACTCTCCTTTCATACCATTGTGAACTATCACCATCTCCTCCCAGTCAACTTTACAGCCTCTGAGTGACGTGAAAACTGCTTTCATCAACCGATGCGAACTCTGGAAAACTACAGATCAGTAACCAGTGAACTGTTCCTAGATCCG
This sequence comes from Lissotriton vulgaris, assembly GCF_964263255.1. NCBI lineage: Eukaryota > Metazoa > Chordata > Amphibia > Caudata > Salamandridae > Lissotriton > Lissotriton vulgaris. The sequence goes on from NC_141685.1 coordinate 1,491,755,658, forward strand.
CTCATTCAAAAGGCGCCCTTCTCCCAGATCTCCGCTTCATCAAGCAAAAGGCACTGCTGTCACACACGGACAGGATTTAGATCTGGCACAAACACTTGATGAACACTAACCTCCATCTAGGATGACCTAAGAACTCTGGTGATGGTCAAGGAGTCGACTTTCTAGTCCTGCTCACCCTGTAATCAGCATTTCACCCTGTAGATGGCCATCTTCTTGTCTAAAACCTACATGACGCACAAACCTAGGTAGTGTCCTCAACGGGCTAAAATCCAGCCTTAATGATTGAACCAAAGTGTCACATTACCTTTCTTCACCTCTTCACATGCCTTGTAAGAGTCCTGTAGAACCCAGCCATCGCCCTATCCCTGTTTAATGTGTACCATTAATCTCATCTAATACAACTATGCTGATGACACTGGTATCATCTGAAAGACTATTGGAGGGCAAGGTACAGGACTCGGTGATTACCTCCTTCCATTTGAATATTGGATGCTAAAGAATCAACTTAAACATAGCTCCTCAAAAAACAAAATACCCACCTGCGGATCGTGGCAAAATTATGACTCTTGAAAACAGGTGCCACCAAGCACATCATCGGAGGTTTAAACAAAACTTACATTGTCATCATGGATTCCAGCCTCTTACTTCAAATCTAAATTCTACAAAATGACAAGACTCATTGTACACGATGTGAAAACTATGATCATTCTTCTTGTACTTGGGCATCTCACAGGATTCAGCCATCACCAGTGCTAGTGATCTACCCAGATTAAGGCAATGAGCTCTACATTGGATTTTAGCCATTCATGAGCACTTCAGACTGCAGAAAGCTGCTGCCAGACGAGGCCTATTCCGGAGCACATGATATCACATTAAGCTGCCCTCGGAGTTCTACACTGGCTACCAGTCGCAAGAAGACTCTCATTCAAAGCCCTCTGCTTTTCACACGAGGGGGTTCTTGGACCAATTGTCCTAAAATCATACAGCCAAACAACCCTCAGATGAAGAAAGTCTCTCCACTCTTGCCGCATATAGACTGGAAGCTTCTTTCCCAGACTCCTGAAAGCTGTGCAAACCCTTCTAAAGGGAATAAGGAACTTTGCCGGCCATCTAGAATTCAGAAAATCAGTGATGACCTAGCTTTTCCCTACATTAAGCTCCAGGTGAGACTCTGTCTACCACTCTAATCAGTTTGTATCTGCAGCAAGAAAAAACTGCCCCTCACAATACCTTTGCTACTGCTCCATCCGATATACCTACATGGTGCCCCCTGAGCTGGAGCACGCTTTCCAGACCTCAGGCCTGACTTAGAAGAAACATGGACTGATTTCACGTTAATCTACGCTCTTCTCCCATGCATCACTACAGCACCCTAGTAACTGGGAAGTGCTGCGGGGCTTGGCAAGAAAGAAGAAGGCACTGTTAAGTTTGCAATACAATAACCTTTCGTGTATCTGTTCATTCCTTCACAGAAATGGATGTATGCTCCTACCCTGGTGTGTGGTTCTTGCATAACTTTCGTTGAGAATCGGCGATTCCTTCAGCTTCTGCTTAGTGTTCGTCTTATTAAGCAGTTTAGGTCAAAATACTCTTCATGCTAAATAAAATCGTGATTGAAGTAAGACCAGATGATATGTCGGGAGGAAGCTAGTTAAGACCATGCCTGCAACTGAGTATTGGTTTGAAACATGGGGCTGGCCCTAGGCATGGGCAGTGTGGCTGCTGCCCAGGCCCCCGCGCTCGTCTCCAAAACATGGGGCTCCCGACGAGTTGTCTTTCTCATGGGATGACTGTGTTTGTTGTGACCTGTGTGTCCCAGGAGAGTGAAGAGCCGGGAGAACGCTGTGTCAACAGAGGCCTCCTGCACATTCGCTGGCGCGGTTGCACAGATCGACACACAACCCTGGCGTGCAACCTACTCTGCTGTTCCTTTCTCTCGGCTAACTGATGTCAGTGGCTGGTTGGCGGAAATGGTCTATTTTTACTACGTCTGTGGACAGCTGGAGCATGTCAAGAACAGACAGCCGCTGGCTCGTGGCATTGAAGATTCAGTCAGCATTTCGGACGCCGGAGTCGTGCGTGCGTGCGGTTGTCATTGAATACTGCGGCTGGGTATCTTTTCGAGGGGGTTATTTCTGCCCAAATGCCACAAAGTTTTTGTTTTGTTGTCCAGACATCCACACCCAGTAGGACTTCAGTGAGGTTTTGCTGCTGACAAACAACATGCTTCAGGGATGACTCCCCCTCCCCATTTCAGGGGCTGATAAAATGGTGCTGGCTGGAATTTCTAGCTGCCTTGGAGTGGAAACGTTCTGGATCCGTGCCGGCCCCTGGGGTGTTTGTATTCTATTGTTCACAGAAATTTCTTCAAGTGAACGGTTTCCTGTATTGCGTTTTTTTTTTGCTGCATCCTTATCACAGGTTCGAATTGGTGCTGGTGGCGTGGCGTACATTGCTTCCGAATTTTACAAAAACAATGTTGAGTGCACAGTTTCCAGCTTTAGAGTATTGATTGCTGGTGTCATATAGGCCTGACTTGGTTGCCGAGTCACAAAATAGGCTGCGTTATGCTGAAGAATTTGCCTTTTTTTTGCCGCATAATTTAGTAAACCTTATTGCATAATTTGAACCTTCCCTGCTGCATAAATCATCCAGTGGCCTTGCAAATAACTGTCTTGCTTCGGAGCCCCTGTCCCAATAAAGAATCTCAGAGGAATCCTTGTTTTCACTTTCAGTAACTTCTCTCGTCTCGTGGTGCTAAACTAGTCACTGGAAACCAGTTACAGCCAACAAGGCAGTAAAATCTAAACCCACCAAATAAGTAGATTCAAGATCTCCATGATGATCCTATAAACGGAATCAAGAGGGGACTGCATCTGTAGACCCCGAATCATCTTCCCCGTTCCCCAAGAGGAATGGCAAATCAAAACAGAGCCGAGCTAATGTCGCTGACATAGCCATTTTAACCTTCCAAATGTAGGTTTTTAAACAAAAAAAGCCTACCAAATAATAAACATCTGAGCGCATGACCTGTTAAATGCCTTTGTGCTGTCTGCAGCCGAGCTAAGCTGCCCTTCACATCACTGCCGACTTGTAATAGGACAGCAATCTCTGCGGGAGGTCATTGTTTCCTTTGTTTTGCTAATTGATGTAATTGCTGTCTTTGGGATGCTGACCTGCTGTCTCGTTATCGGGTTTTTTTTCGTGGGGAGGCAGGGCGTGCGGGGTAAGATCTCCTACCTTCCTTTGCGCTTAATTTTGTAGCTTTTTCACGAAGATATTTTATGTATATATAAAATGTCGGATTGAATGAAAGTGTTATGTCTATGTACTGAAAATATCGTGCTAGTTTATTTAGTAATGCAGTAATTAAGCACAGCGTATTGCCATTTGTACTGAAAGGAAGAGTGGAGTCATTCATCCAGTGGCTGAATTGCATTGTGTAACCAAAGAACCTGGATCCAAACCTGCTACCCTTTTTCCGAATTGTGTGATCCTATGGAAATCCCTTTCCTTGATAGTGCTTCATTTTGATTGTCTGATCTGAGCACTTTAAGTCAGGTCTGGATCTGTGATGTATGTAAAGCTTCTCCTACATAAAGTTATATAGACCGTGTTTCTCCTCGCACTCTTAACAATATTGGCCTTCTGTACAGTACCTATGATAAAGTGGCAGCTCGAGGCACCCGAAGGCAGTGTCTTCAGAGCATTGGGGATGCAGTAGAGTTCACTTTTTAAATACTGTTCATTTAACAGAAGTCAAATCAGTGCTTTAATCCTTTTCAGACACTCGCACCAGTCACAGATCTGGGTTGAATCCATCACCGTTCTTTAGCTCACTTCGCCACCCCAGTTCAGAGACAGCAATATGCAAATCAGTCTTGACCCTGTGCCTCATGGAAACAGTCCAGCTGAACTGCCAAGCCATGTCTTCCTTAGACCGGAAACCAGAATCCGGGGACCGATTTTTGGCTAACAGCCCTCATCAGCCAGGCTAGCTTGAATCCAGTGGCAAAGTGAGCAAGTGGGCATACCCTGTCAGCTCAGGTACTGAGTTGGCAGGACTTTAGGTACCATTGACGTGGATTGGTAAGTCAATGGTATAGGTCCTAAATGAAAGTTATAATTCACTGATTAGAGGAAGTGCACAGGTTACCTGATTAAACTCACGAATATAAGTTGTATTGTTTATGGGCCCAGGTGAGTATGGTAAACAGTTTCACCGACAAAGTGCTTCGCCAGCACTTCAGCTTCCTGGACCCCGATTGGGTCAGCGAATCTTCTGACAGAGTGCTCCGCAGCCCTCTGTTCTTGGTCACTTATTGAGTGTGTTGGGTCAGTGACAGGTCAGCTATTCGGACATGTCGGACAAATTAACTAACTAAGCCTACCCTAGTTATACTATTTTCAGGTCAGTGCACCACCCCCCAATGTTGCAAGTGTCCCAGGATGCTTGTTTCCGGTTCAGGGAAGTCCTGGCTTGGCAGTTCGGGCTGGACTGTTCCATGAGGCTAGGGTCAAGAGTGATTTGCATATAGCTTGGTCCGAACTGAGGTGGCGAAGTGAGCTAAAGAACGATGGATTCAACCCAGATCTGTGACTGGGGGTGAGTGTTTGAAAAGTTTCAGCGCTCCGTCCATCATCTCCTTGTGTTTTGTTTTACTCATGGTTTGCATTTTTAGATCCAAGTCCGATCCCTGGCTCGGCTCCAACTTGGTGCTCTCGCTAAATTTTCTGGCTCGCTTAGCCCTAATCATTATTAAAGCTCCTTTTTATCAAAATCCTCAAGATCAAACTCAAATAAGTTTTCCACTTAGGGTAGGCAAGAGCGTCACCACCTCTGAATCAAAAACGTTGTGCATGAAATCCACTGTGCCACAAATTACATCTTGTGTCCACCCTGCACAAAAACTATTTGTTTCTCAATTTCAGATTTTTTCCTTATTCGATTATTGACTCCAACTCCATCATGTGTGAGGGCCTGGTTGTTTTTTTTTCTTTTTATGCTAGGCCTCAAACCTTTGACATTCCAAACACCTGCACCCCAAAGGATAAATTAGCTTATACAAATAAACTATTTTGGACCTGATATTTAAATCTTGATAAGTTTTCCATTAGTGATCATTTGGTTCCCAATGTCTAAGGGAGGGGGCAGCGCAGTGCACACTAAATTTCCATGCTGCCTCGCTTGTGGGAGTGCGAGAGCTCGATCCGTAGCCAGTGCTACAGTACATGGTTTAATTTTGCATTTGCTCAAGCGATGGGCTGCAGCTGATAGAGCACAGTTGCACATGTCTCCTGGCTAAATTGCCATGTTGCACCTCCTCATTATCTCATGACAAGCCCCAATGATACCCTGGCTTCCGTGATGTTATAAGAGCCTGTTACTGGTAATGACCGTTAACTCATTGACAGGGTGATGGCAAAATTATGGGGCTCGGTTTCCCTAATTTTTTTTTGTAATTGTTTCCCACGTGCTACTCAGGCATTCAAAGTACCACATACAGCGCATGACAAAAACAAACGTAAGGATGGGTCTTTTGTCGGTCTTCTAATTGTCCCCTCACAGTTTTCCCAGAGCCACGCTTTCCTCTCCGAGTCTGTAATCGCAGCCTTGGCTGAGAACCTGGTTATAACGTCTGGTTAACACAAAGGACCTCGGTCTTGTAAAAGGAATTAATCTTTTTCTGTTGGGGGCCTTCATACGCACTGGCCTATGTACTTTGACAGGCCTGTTAAATGCCGTGGAAGAGAGATCTTATAGGGCGGACTCATTACTGCAAACTGGGGGAAGTTGTACTCTCCGCTTCCCCACTTTTTCAAATTGTGTGACTTTGGTTAAATGTCCTCTTTTGGCAGTATCCATTTTATAATGTTTCAAAATAAGAAGCACTTTGAAACAGGCTGAACTGCAAGCGATAGGAGTTTAAAAAACATATTATTAGGGTGGAATAGTGGAGGGATCCAATCATGTGAATTTATTAACTAACAAAGAAGTTGAGGAATTTGCAACTGTGAACATTGCAACAATATCTGATATCTCTCAAGGGCAATCGAACTTTTTAATGGCTGCTACACTACACTTGGGGTGGGGGGCTTTTTTGGGGTGGTTTAGTTTATAGAGTGTTCGGCATGTCTCCTTGCAGGTACTTCAGAGGAAACTTGAAAAGCTTTTGTCCTAGTTTCCATTGCAGGCGGTTTTAGCTTCTGACATATGGAAGTACATAATGGTTTTGTAGGGAGAGTGTTTAACCTTTCCTATATGTCTAGCATTGTGCCGCTCATTGTACCCTCGTAGGAAAAAATGAAAATTATTTACAAAGGTAATGGCCCTTGGTTTAACCAACCAATGGCATAAGAGTGCTTCGAACTAAAGGAACCGGACACTTTCTTTTTAAAGGCAAGCGTTTTTACCACTGTGCAGACTTTAACAAAACACATGTATAATCCAATATGGCGGGCGCTACAGCAAATGCTGCAAGTGGGTGACAGGTGAACTTGTCAGTGTGTTTTGTCTGCTGCAATAAGCCATGGCTACCAAGTTTCCCATATCCATGCGTGACTAGTTAGGCCAGTCCTGTTTTATTTCTTAGAATCCCAGGACTTCTAGCCTTATTTAACCCACTATAAAAGCAGGACTTCAGGTTCCAGAATTCTAAGTTAAAGAAACGGGATTCAACTAACTAGTCATGCTATATGGGTGGAAAACACTTCTCATAGATTGTCGAATGCAGATAGATTTCAATTGTGCCTCAACTAGGTGTGTTTAAAGTGATGTGGCTTAGTTTCCACAGCCTTTGTGAAGTTTTGGGACACACTTTTCAAACTTAATGAAAATCTACGGTTTGTTTTATTATAAGTAATGCATCAGGAGATGTCTAAAATACCTGTAAAGTAGAAAGGAGTGTTTTGGGGACGTAATTTAGAAAAATAAGCGATTCTAGTTTGAGTTTTGTCACCTATGCTGTTAAAAAGTTAATATGAAAATACATTTTGCAGGAGAATTTATCAATAAAAGGTGCTTTTTTACGTTTGCAGAAACTGTCAACAGACCTGTAACTGAACAAAAACATCCAAACTTTACAACTTGGCTACTTTAAAAATGGTGACCTTAGGGCGGTTCTGCAGAGGAATGAAAAGTAGTGAGGCTCACGCTCTTAGCTGTACTTTGCCCAGGCTGATTAGTTGGACTAATGCCATTTTATTTAAAAAAAAAAAATCTGACCCCTTTGCTTTCAGCAGCACATTCTTTTGTGATATATGCTCCCCTTGCCTCCTTTCCACAGTCAAACAGCACATTCCCGTTCTTAAACATAAGATAAGTTGCAGAACAGCCTTTAGGCCTGCTGTCTCCCAGTAATGCTCCATGGCTGACAATCGTGACCTGGTGTTGCACAACGCGGTCCCTCTAAAAAACATAACTGTGCAATTAAGGATGATTGTAAGGAAAGCTGTTAAAGACAGGCCCCAGCACTGTGGTGGGATGAAAAACAGGCCTCTTGGCCGCTGGCCAGTTCTCTTGTTAGGTGAGGCCGTGTTTTGAGAATGCAGCCTTGAAGTTTGTAATATCTTCCATTAGGTCAGATTCCGGAGTTCATTGGGGAAGTCCCCCGGGTATTTCAAAAATGGTCTTTCCATATTCACAGAAGTCCAGTGATATCTCGGTTTTATGTGTAAGCGCATTTCTTGTGCTTGCCTCCTGTGTATGTCCTCGTGACAGTGCTCAGTACACGGATCTTGGCTTTTGTTTAGTTAAATAGTTTTGAAAATTGCATTGGAGCGCCAGTGATTACAAACCACTAAACCGGTCTTAAAGTTTAGAACATAAATTAATTACTTGGTATTGTAGCTGAACAGTTGTTCAATCCGTTTAAATTAAGGCTCCATCTTTTTGAGGAGCAGAATGTTCCTCCTTTCGGGCGCAGTGGACAGGAAGTGTCACCAAGGAAGGATGGTTGACCTCTAAGTTTGAGCCAAAAGATAACCATGGAAATCCTAATCCATCCAGAAAGAATGGAGGAAGTGCACACTGGGACCCTCTCGGAGGTCGTGTGGTTTTATATCTTACTAGTGTAATCATTGCTTGCAAAAATCAGGGCCTGGTTTATGCGCTATCGCAGGACAGGGGTAGTTTACACTCCAAGACTGGGCAATCCATATCCTTTGAGTATGTGATATCTTTCATATGGCCTGTTCTGCTTAGACAACCTTGTCTTAGAGAGTTACATGTTCAGCTAAAAAAGAACTCAGATCCCCTCATGCCGTGGTGGTACCCATACCTGGTTCCAACCCCGATCCCAGTAACTTCCAAAGCAAAGTATGTATTTTCAGAGTAAAGGCCATAGGTTTATTGCTTGCGCATTGTAACCTACCTTCAAGTTCAATTTTTAACATTAATTCTCACTCGGCTTCCTGTGACCTCAACTATTTTTCCTACTAGATGATTGTTCGATTCTGGTTACCCTTAAACATATTCAGATCTACCAAGGTTTGTGGTATCTAGTGGCTTCATTCCAGTACATTTAAAGAAAATCATTTCAGTAACAACAATCATTTAATTGGAAATAAAGCTTTATATTGAAACACAAAATCTGAGATTTTTTTTCCCTTCAGATTTAGGTTCAGAAGGTGAACAACGTGGTCTGCGTTGGGAAATTTTGAACAATATTCAGATGAATAATTTTGGTTAACCTCTAATCCTAAATTTCTCTGAACATTGCCTTCCAGTCAGTCAAGAAGTCTTTATTCGATTTGCATCATAAAAGACAAAATACATAAAAAACAATTCATACAATTTTACATATAAGATAATGAATACGTTGCATTTTAAAACCATGTTAAAAAAAGTATTAAATTTAGATAATGATGTACAAAAGACCCCTGACTACATAAGAGCAATACTAAGTTGCAACTAAAAACTCCTAAAAACAAATACAATGGGAACTTCATTTACCAAGGTTGCGAATGCGGAGTGACCAAGCCCAACTCACGAATTTTGCTACACCAATGGCGATAGGGGCAGAAGTATCAGTTTTTAGAATCCTAGTCGCTGCAACAGCAGATCTAGTACCTAATAAGCGGCAAGCTGGTAAAAGCCAAACTTTTCTGGGTAACGAGTACATAGGGCAGCAGAAGAAAAAGTGTTCAATATTATCTACTGCTGTTACACAGAAAGGACACTTATCGCTGCCACCAGTCGACCAGGAGTGCGTAAGCCCCCGCACGGGTAACGAGCCTACTCGTAATTGATGATACAATTTACGATCATTTGGCTTGGTAATTAAGTCCCAGTAAGCTTCGTATTTAGGGACATCCTTAACAACCAAAAATTCCAGTGACATGGTAGGACCAACAACCATGGTGGATCTCCTCTCAGCGATCCAGTGCCAATAAATATCTTTGAGTGCCTTTTTTGATGGAAAGGTAGCACGTGCTGGATCAACCTATAGTGCCTCCAGGCTCAGATTTTTCAAAAGCATCCTGAGATGAGAGAACCAGGGTACCCTATGGGCCCCTTCAAGCCCCCTCACCTCAATGATGGCCTCAGCAAACGGGGATAATTCGGGTGTAGTCCACAGACGACGCCAGAACGCCAGTGGTCTATACCGTATCATGTCCTCGATAGATTTAACACCTAAATCAAGCTGCAAAGGTAAGCAAGGTGTTGATTGTGGGAGACCAGTTGCCATTCTGAGGAACCTATTCTGAGCCATCCTCCGAGTGGATAAATCACTATACCCCCACAGTTCTGCACCGTAGATAATTGCAGGAATTATCTTGGAGCCATACATTTTTACCAACGGTGCCAGAGGTTTAGTGAGAGATTTTGCGTGCTCCTTCGATAAGGCTCCCCCAAGTTGAGCATGTTTCAGGGTCATAAGATCCAATTGGGGTTTCCAGCTCAAGTTCTCACTTAATGTGACACCCAAATATGTAAAGACCTCCGTTTGATCCAAAATGGCTCCGCTCATCGACACCTTGGCCTTAACAGCCTTTGGGCCTCTCAGAAACATAAATTTGGTCTTGCAAACATTCACCTCTAACTCATGCTCGCTACAGAAACACTCAAAACGGGCCTGCGAGGACTGAAGGCCCTGCCTCGTTTTAGAAATAATAAGAGTGTCATCCGCGAACATGAGGAGGGGAATTTTCCTTTCAGCAAGGGAGGGGGCGTCCGTTGGAAAGTTAGAATAATACTTAGTCACCCCATTAATAAACAAAGAAAAAAGGGTGGGGGCCAACACACACCCTTGTCTAACCCCCTTGGCGACTTTGAAACTGTCGGTGACCTCCCCTGGACCACCCCATCTTACTTTGGCATAGGTGTTTGAATGCAGATTGATAAGCAGCGCCACCTGCTCTTTGGGCATGCCCAAATCCAACAAGACTTCCCAGAGCTTAATCCTAGGCACTAGGTCGAAAGCTGACCTAAGGTCCACAAATGCCGCAAACAGACCTCCCCCTAGGTAGACCACCTTCCAATATAATAGCATAAATCTAAAAACTTGCTCTAGGGTCCCCATATGTTGCCGAAATCCCGCCTGGAGAGGACTTAAAACATCATAATCAGAGATCCAACTCTGGATCCTGCCCAGAAGTAGGCGAGCCACAATCTTTTGTACAGCATCAATAAGGCTAATAGGTCGGTAATTAGCCGTTACTGAGCGGTCACCCTTCTTATGAATTGGGAGGATCTCCGCCCCCAGCCAAGAGTCAGGGACTTTCGCACCCCTTGCCAAAGCATTGGCTAAAAGAACAATGTATGGGACCCAAAGGTCCTGTTCCTGCTTAAACAAATCAGCTGGTTTACAGTCAGGTCCAGGTGCTTTACCCCCGGGATATCCCTTAACACTGCCCTCACTTCAATAGAAGTAAAAACCAGAGCTTCGTCAATAGTGATGGGCAGCAGAGTGGCAGAACTAGTGACATTCGCTTTGAATTGGTTCCCATAGTATTCGACCCATTCCCTTGGCTCAACACAATTTGAGGGGGATGTATCCTGTGGGCGGTTGCCCCATTTAAGCTGCTGCCAGAATTTAATCATGTTTTACTCTGGCAAGCCTCCAACAGTTCCTTCCATCGGGTCTCGTCCCAGTTCTTCTTGGCAGTGGCCTGCACAGCTTTGTAGGTAGCCCTGCAGCTGCGGATTAAGCACTGATCTCTTGACTTTAGAGCCGCATGCAGCGCCTTTTGCGACTCCCTGCATGCACTGTCAAACCAGGTTAGGGGCTTCAACTTATTTCTTCTTGGGCCAGTGCACTTAACAAAAAGAGTTTTAAGTTTTAGAAAGAGATCCCTATGTAATGTGGTGATATTGTCCAGAAGGGCCGACTCTTGGCAGATCCCACTGATTTGAAGCATTGTATCCCCAAGCATGGTTCTAATCCTTGACAGAACCTCCTAATCAAGGGCTAGTTTAGGCCAACTAACCATTGCCTTCCATTTACATCTGGTCTATGTAGAGATTCATTTTCTACGTTTATGACAGTGTACTGTTTTGGGTTCTTTTAGCTGATTGTTTTTTTTGGCTGATACAAATTATTCCAGAACAGAATAGTTACTTCATGAGCATGTGGTTCTCGCTAAGGCCTCTGCCATCCCTTTAGGCAGCTCCACAACACTGTCTGGAGCAGTGCGGTGCTCTCCCCTTGTCAGAGATGGTTTGACTTCATTGATCAGTCCTTTGCATTACCATTACCCTAGTGTGCCTTCCTAACCCCATCTTTTGCCATCTGCAAATTGAACCTTGACGTTTTTGGACCATGGTATGAATGCTCATGATTTGCTAATTATCACCAGCTGCATACCAGTTCCAACTCAGTCCAATAAAAAATGGTATCCATAAAGTATAGAAGATGGGTCGAAATGCATGTCATCCAAGCAAATTTATTTTATAGGCTATTTGTCATAATACTCCCCACCATAAATCTTGCCAAAAAGAGTAACACTTACCTCTGACACTTAGAGGTGGAATAAATACTACTTCTAATCATGCTTGTTATGTATTCCTGCGTTCATGTTCTGTACGTTGGGGTGTGTAGAGCTTTCACCAGCATTCGGCTTGTGGTAATGCATAATGCACAGTCTAACTTATATAGAACTTCACTGCTTGGTGTGCGTAGGTTGGCGGTGACAGGACTTGCTACTTACTGGACAGTATTTGTGCTGTATACATTTTTTTAAATTTATTTTTTAATACAGCAATAAAAGCCTCAATGCCTCTTCTAAAGATTAATTCATGGTCCTAAGCAATCAGTTTCTCTTTTCCCTCCTGGTGATGGTGCATTTTCCCTCCTGGTGATGGTGCAACCTGTTATGAACTGGTACACAGTCTAGTGTGGCGCATTGCCAGCGATGAGGAGGCATCTATGCTCCTCTCAGCCCCTAAGTAGACCACCGATAACCAAACATGCATTCTTTATTTCTGACTCCCATTCCATTCAGTATCCCGTTCCTTTGCTTGCCTAATAGGTCAGTCTTGGAAAATCAGACATGTGATATTGCCTGCCCCTGTTTGCCTTCTTGGCTTATATCCCTGAAAACAGAATCCCTATGTTGGTCGAGTGACCAGCTTAGACTCTTGAAAGTTCCAAGGAAAATCAGTGATAAGCTGGGATAAACAGGGCACTTTGAATGGGAAGTTATGGGGCATCCGCAATCTATGATGGCCTACCGCATTCTAAAGTCAGTTGATGCATTGTGTTTCTTGGACACCACATGGGTCAGCTTTTTAATGACTCTCCTAGGGCAAAGTATTTTTTTTATCTAGCATCCAAACCTTTTTGCCCCCAGATCCCCCCCAGCTTTAAGTGGCAAGAAATGGCTGTCGGGCGTTGTGACTTAAGACCACAACCGCAGAGTGCCGGGCATGTAGGTGAAGAGACTGGCCCAGTATGACCCGGTTTCCTGTGTAGGTGAGTGTGTCCCGGTTTCCTGTGTAGGTGAGTGTGTCTGGGGGTTGGTGAGAGGTGGTTCCACTTTGTCATTATGCCTCTGGTTTGGTGCCACAAGAGCGAGAAATCAGTATGTTACTTGACCCCGTTGGCTATCTCGGCTCAGAACCGGGCTAGCTAGAAATGAGACCGCCTGTCATGTGTTTACTTTTATGTGTACTTCCTCGAGATTTCATGTCTTAATTTCCTGGAAACTGGAGGATAGCAGCTGGATTGAATTTTAACTACCTGTGCCATCCACATGCTATATGATCAAATTACAAATTTATGGTTGGTCAGTTTTTTTGGGCCAAGGGAACAAGTCCATTATGATGGGTAAATAGTCCCAGGAATACGATGTTAGGTGTTCTAGCTAACTACTTCTAGGATATATGGGCCCTTGTTCAGCGCTAAAGGCAGATACCTGTCTGTCTGATGCATTGATCTATAGCTGGGTCTTCTCACAGAATGCCTATGGTGTCTGCCAAAGCCAGGACCCAATGAAATGGAACAAAATGCTGAACCATGCGCACAGGCCCTGTTTAAGGCTGTCCGCCAACATGATTAAGGGGCTGTTAACCTTCACCGGTGCAAGCCATTGGATACTCTTTGTCCCCAGGGCAATGTATGCCACACAGTAGAGCTTGCCTTTTGGCTACTGAATTCTCTTGATCTCTTTTGTGAGGGCATCCTGGATAACTGCATATTTTTTAGGGGCCTTGGGGACCTCCAGGATCATTCTTGTTGTGGAGAGACTGCAAGGTCTTTGCTGCTGTCACGGGCACCACTATTGCCCATGAATGTGGATTGGATGTTACCGCTTTTAGACTCTGCCTTGTCCACATCCCACCCTTTAAAAAAAGAAACCATTATAATGCACCTGTCCTAGCGCAATCGCTCATTGGAAGAGCAAGAGGTGGACGGTGTTCGGGTGCACTTGCAGCAGCTAGAATATTTACTACTTTGGCCAGTGAGGTGCTTTTACCACCTCCCTTGCCGGCCTGATTCACTTGTCAAAGGAGATGCAAGTGACTGAATGTGCAACTTGGTCCGGAAAGGCAGTCACAAACTTCTGAGGGGATTCACAGGAAGAGACGGAATGGATGAAGTAGTGCTTGCTGAAAGAACATCCGTCAATGTTTCCAGGAACAGAGGGTTTCGGGATGGCAACAAGTCGAGGAAGGCACAGTTTCCATTCAAGACACTAGACACTTCCTTTCAAGACAATATAGCCTTCACTGAAGTCATCCCACTCCCCACACTTGCACACCTTTCGTGTTAGGAAGGCACCGCTTCCTTCCGGTCCTTGAGGAGTGAGAACACTCAGCCAGACAGATAAAGGAGAACCCCTTACCAGTTGTTGGCTGTGGCTCTCCTAAAGGATAGATTAACTTAAATGCTTTTAGGCTGTGTTGTGTCCTTGGTGTGAGATTACCATACACAAGACACTATTGTGATTATGCTCATGGGTGTAATGCAGCCTCCTGAAGCCCTGTGGCACACAGCAGGTGGCAACTTGTAGGCCCCCAACCTGCCCAATTCCTTTGAATTATCTGTGGGCTATTGGAATTAAGAGGGGGGGGGCTCACCACATTCTGCAGTGTGGGCATCATTTTGTGTTAAGTCATTGACTGTGTTTTCGGAAGCAGTGGTGTTAGATATGGGTGGTCGGAATTTGCGTAATCGCGTTATGCAAATCTCTGCGAAACGGTAACAAATTCCAGCGAACACGCAGAAATTCCTCTAACACGCGGAATTGCTTGTTCGCGATGCTTTTTTCCTGTTCGCAATTGCTGTTTGCGTGCTCGGGGGAAATATCTTGCAAACACGCATTCTGAGAACGCGAACAAGCAAAATATGTTTCGAAGTTGCGTAACGCAGAATTTTGGACAATTTTGCGTTCTCCGCGGAACACGAAATTACCCAGATTCCGCGAGCGGAACTGAATTTACCGCCCAGGCCTAGTGTTTGACAGGTCCTTAAATTTAAATACTGAACCACTGTTTTCATGGTACTCTGTAGTTGAATAAGATGGGTTATTTATTAGTCATGCTACATTTGTAACTTATCCTGAGTTCGGTCAGTGACACAGTTAACTAAAATACATGTATTTTTTTTTAATCGTTTTTAGGGATGTTACCAGCATCGACGTGGTAATAGTTCTGCTCCTTTAGAGGCACATCCTGGAAATTCTGTGTCTCCGCATTCATTCATCAGCCATACTGCTAAAAAAAATGGCAACATTTGATGCAAATGTTTGAAACTGGAATCATTCCTGTCGGCTGAGAAGGCGCCAAATGGAGTGGAGTTTTGTTGAATTACTGTAGCAGTTCCCCCTAATTGGGTTTCACTGCTCCTTTGCTATGCAAATGACCCCGAGAGAGGAGGAACTGTGGTCTTCTGTTTGCCGGTAGCGCCATGTCTGTCGAGCGAGGGGTAAACCAGAAGGGAGCCGCAAGAAATCGAATAGACATTTTCAGCATTACTGAGCCGACATCTGGCAAATGAAATTTAGTACTGGCAAATTGGAAAACATTAAGAAAAGTAATAAGTGTATGAAGCGAAGTGCAGCTTAAATCTGTCTGGAACGGCAGCGTTTCCATCCAGACCTAAATCGTGCATGCAAACAATTTAAGGAATGCGGAGGGGGATGTTAGCCGAGGCACCCGACCCTCTTAGCATGCTTGAAGATTTGGGGTGACAGCGCTCACCAGTATGTGACAAAATGGCGCCCTGCGTTTCACCTCCCATGTTATGATGGATGTTAAAAATTTGGAGACCCAAAATGCATTTTTTAACTAAATGAAGTTAATGTTTACAAATATTAAGACTCCATACCTTTTTAATTTGAAAGTAAGTATGCTGCTTGATAGATGACTGCTGTAGGAGTTTATAGAAGGAATGTGGGAACAGTTCTAGAATCGTAAGATTCTCATGAGTCGCAAATCCTACATTAAACCTACTTTCATTGTTGTCTCAAGGAATATTACAGAGAGACTGCATTTCCAAAACCTCTCCTAGCCACCTTTTTGTTTGGAAGGCTGTGAGTATGGAAATTCATTTTGAGTGTCGAACAGGGTACAGGGTTTTTATATTCATGGTGGATACCTGGAAAGTATGATACTATTAAGGATAGGAAATGGAGGTATATCATTGATTTTCGGTTTGGATAACCTAATAGGCTCCTTACATGCAGGAGGAATATCTGAAGGTGTGATTCGCACCCAGGGCAGAGCAAGGGACATTGTTTTGATATTCAGGGTGGGAAATTGTCAGTTTAAGGCTGGTGACCGGAGCTATAATATCAAATTGTTTTCAGGGCAGATCAAGAGATATGCTATTGATGTGCAGAGGTGGAAATGGAGATGTATCCTATATACTCAGGCTGTTTATGCCCAAAAAAGTTGGAATGCAGAGAAGTGAAAGCGGTTGTTCTACAAGAACATACGAAAGGGATTTCATAGTCTGGATGCAAGTGTTAATGTTGCTGCTGTGTGCTAATTCAAGTTGGTATTTCCATTCAACAAAGTTTAATTCGGCAAATTAAACCAACCTCATGGAAGGTTTTGTACAAATTTGCCAGCGGTAGACTATTTCCCAAACTGTCTCCATCACCTAGTTAGCCAAGGGGTATACCTACATGTGGGTCCCTTCCTAAACTGTGCTACATGATCCAAGCTAAACCTCTGACGAGGCCAACTAATGACGAATCCAGTCTAGGGTTACTTCTGTTCCTTTCTGGAGGGGGCCTCACCTGGCAGTTCGGGATGCACTCAGTGGCTCCTGGTGATGTTTGAAAGTGATGGGGCGTGAAAGTTTGAGATGAGTGCACTGTGGCCAGCGAGTGATCATGACATCCGAAGGGGAATTTGGGGTGGTTCTTCCCCCTTCTCCCCTCCCAAGGAAATTTCGAAAAATGCCCTTCTCCCCTCCCAAGGAAATTTCGAAAAATGAGTAGGCAAATGGTGCATTTTCAAGCAATTTTGAAGAAGCAACAAGATTAATAATGGAAGTGTGAAAGTGTAGTTATGACATAAATAAAGATTTCATATGATAATGACACAGGTGGCTGCTTATTCAGTATAACCAGAGAACTTCATAACAGACTTTGAGATAACAATGCAGTGAGTCCCTCACAGATTTCTTTATTTATTGATCTACCATTACGAGTGAAA
The DNA here is from genome assembly GCF_964263255.1 of Lissotriton vulgaris. Classification (NCBI taxonomy): domain Eukaryota; kingdom Metazoa; phylum Chordata; class Amphibia; order Caudata; family Salamandridae; genus Lissotriton; species Lissotriton vulgaris. Next base: position 1,491,772,765 of record NC_141685.1, read on the forward strand.
TCTACCGAGGTAATTAATACAAATTATTGTGATTTGTCCGACTGGACACAATGAGATGGCAAGGAATAAACATTAAAAGGCAGTGGGGCACTCTACAAGGCACTTTACGCCTTATTCAGGTGGTGAAGAAATATGATCATATCACCCCATCCTGATCCTGCCGGAACTCCATGATGAAGTGCACTAAACTGCATAAACTCATGCTTGAGACCAATATTCACTATTGTTGAACGCCACCTGTCCTATCCCACTTTAGATAGGGTGTTCCGCCTTCCCCATGGCCCTCCTTACTTACTGGTGAGACACCTACTTACTATTAATTAAACTTACCTGTGGAAGCGCAGCTTTTTTTAAATTGCTGCCGTAGCACCTAATGCCTGTCTCTCTTCATGCCGCACGAAAATGGGCGAGAGAGAAAGCGCCTCTTCCCATGCCTTAGCTGTTTCACATGACGTGCACACACTGCTTCAGAGGCTCCTAGTAACGTAACCGTATCTCTAAGACAATCCAGACGCTGCTCCTACTGTTACATAGCAAGAGAGCAGCGCAGATTGGCTCGGGGAGGCAATTCACCGGTCATTACTGAGACCAGGAGGGCTGGCGCTTTGATTCACTGATTTGACTCACTAATGCGCAGGTAGAGAGATTGAGAGGCGCCTCTAGTGCGCATGTTGGGCTGGCTGGAGAAAGGCAGCAAACCAACCCATCATGCGTACTTTGGCACAGGTGCGATGGCTACTGATAAGTACTATGGTGTATGTCAACACGAAGCCGCACCCCTTCAGGCCAGCATCTGATGCACTCCAGGACCCACCTCAGTTGCTCAATACTGCAACTGGCCCTCGGCGAAATGCAAATTGCCGCAGGCAGAATGCAAAAAACTTTAAAATGTGCATAGTAGTTTACTCGCAATTAATTTGACATATTGAGCCAAAATATGAGTGGGACAATGCTCAGCACCCTAAAGGAGGCACGGCCCCTGGAAGCACTGTTGCATAAGGAGCAGGGTCTGTAGTCTGTAGTGATTTGCTTAAGAAGGGGCTCTGACTGGCATGGCACATTGGATGACAAACGATCGGTTGGAATATTAGCCAGAGTGATGATTGTCTGTCGTTAGACTATTTAAAAGCATTCGTTCCATCATCTTTTGTGTTTGATGAACCCCTCTTACTACATAATTATATAACAAATATAGCGAATGAAAATACACGGATAATTCATTTGTATGTAGTATTGGACAGCTCAGCAATTCTTTAAAACTATTTTCTTTCCATTAAACTCCTTCAAAGAAGCGAAGTCTATTTCTGGATGTACATGTAATAATGCCTTCAAGAGTTGCTGGTATAGACCGCTCTACTAGATCAATTTGACTGAGGCTACTGACACTCTACAAGTTTTCCACAACACTTATTTACAGTTTCGTAATAAATCTAAGTTATTCTATAATTGGTCAAATATTCCCCTCGGAGAATTTATGCTTTTACGATTGAAATAAAAAAGGATTTCTCTGCAAAGATTTATCATCCACATTGCTCTGTATATTCATACCACAACTAGGGTCAGCAGTTTATCCAAGAAACAGGATTTCAGGGTAAAACGATGTGTTAAATTTCTCTCTGCCACTGTCCAAGTAAGAGTTCAAGTATGTTCACCTCTTGTTGCAAAACATTGGGTAGCTTGTTGCAGTATAAAGCATTCATAAGATCTAGTTTTATTGGGTAGTCCATCCCCCCTTCTCTTTGAAGTTTACAGACGTGATAAGGAAAACTGCAACCCCGCAAGTCTTGATACATCACGTGACCATACAAATGTCTACTGTATGCACAAGTAGATGCTTCTTGAAGTTGTTACTGTAGGGGAGAGATGACATTCTTAAACACTATCTGGTTTGCATACTTGGAAATATCTAAGTTGAGTTTGATAAGCATTTATGTGTAGATTGTTAATACTCTGCAATAAAGCCTAAATATAGGTATTGTTTTACATGGAGTCTCTCGCATTACCATAGCAAGCAGTGGCTTAGGTGTTGGTTTAGCCTGTGTCAAACCGTGAATAAAGGTTTTCTTTGTGAGAATCCTTGTAAGGCGTCTTAGAAAAGATAGTATTTTTCTTAGGCAACTGTAATTTTGTATACCTTTCTAATTTTATAACTGTGGGTCTGAAAAATGTTTCTGATGCCGCAGATCTGGTCTTGCTGTTATGAAACGTAGTGGCAAAGGTCTTTGGTCTAGTTTATTGGGAAAAGTACGTGCTAAAGCCAGTAAACAAACCCTGTAAGTAGAATGTCACTAATGATTTTTTAGGCCCTGTTGTGAGGGGTTGTATATCGTTCTGGTGAGGTGAGATATCCCTCTCTCGCTCACAACAGGGCCTAAAAAAATCAACGCCCACTGAAGGGCAAGAATTGAGAGGCCATCAACTCACTACAAGATCCAGAATGCTCTATACCGCAGCCCATTGCGGCGCTCACCAGAGAGCAATAACTGTGATATAAATTGAGCAGCAATTCGGGTCCAGTGTGTTTGTGCGGCCCCTTGATGCTGGAATCTCCTCCTCTGGAGAAGGCCAAAGGTTGGCTGAAATGCATTAGGACAGTGGAGCTTGCAAATGGAGGAATAAAAACTTTGAATCTCACCGCGTTGTGTGCGGCTCAGTCTTTCTCTGAGAGAGCTTTCTGTAATATATATAGATTTATAAACGTATTCCTGATGGTTACCAGCAAATGCACACTTCAGTAAGTTTGTGTGGTACCTAGTGTCGCACCATTGGTAAAGACTAGAGACCTTACCATTCAATGGAAAAAAGTAGTATTAGATTCCTTAGGTGTCATCAGTTTATAATGTAAAGGTACGGATAAGCAAGTAGGGCTTACTGTTAAGGATAGATAGTTATTACACGGTTGAAGCTGCAGGTGTATTGTTAGATGGAATCTCACAGACAACCACAGTAGGCAAATGTGTTGGTGATCCACTCTTACAAACCGTGGGTATAGAAGATGGGTACTGTTGGAATCCTTGTTAGGCCCTATTAGTGGAGGTAGTAATTTGCTTCGCCAACTGTCCTTTTGACTATTATGTAACTTTATACTATGTACCTCATGGTTGCCTTTTGGAAACCTTAAGATCAGTAGAGGAGGCCTCAGTTGGTTATGGTGCGAAGCCAATTACGAATGCTAGAGGTCTGGTTAGTTCACTAGGAAAAAATATTTCTGATGCCAAAGGTCTGCTCTGTTTATTATGATAAACTCAAAAGGCATGATGTATTGTTTTTGAAAAGTTTATGCTAACGTCATTAGGCATTTAAGTGTGGATTGTTATTTCTCTGTATTAAAGCCTACAGATAGGTACTTTGTTACATGAAATGTTACAGAATACCTTTGTAAAGAATGATTTTAGTGTTGGTTACTGCCTCTGAGAAGCCCTAGGGGAGAAACGATTTACAAAGTAATAATTCTTGCTAGAATCTTTTTATCTGTCAGCCGGGATTTTGCAACAATGTATAAATGTATAAATATGTGTGTGTATATATATGTGTGTGTGTGTGTGTGTGTGTATATGTATGTGTATATGTATGTGTGTATATATGTGTATGTATATGTATATGTATATATATATATATATATGTGTGTGTGTGTATATATGTGTGTATATATATGTGTGTATATGTACGTATATGTGTATGTATATGTATGTATTTTCAGCATAAAGACGCCCCGCAGCAATGCAGCAGCAGAAAAGACGAGGCAAACCCGGATATCGTGAGTAGTGATTTAATTGCTCACCACCATACCACCATGACTCGTTTCGGTGCAAACAGCACCTTGATCACATGTATGTATATGTGTTATGTATATGGGTTATGTATATGTGTATGTGTATGTATATGTGTGTGTTTATATGTATGTGCTTATATGTATGTGTGTATATGTGTGTGTGTATGTATGTGTATGTATGTGTGTGTGTATATATGTGTGTGTATGTATGTGTATATATGTGTATGTATGTGTATATATGTGTGTGTGTGTGTATGTATATATGTGTGTGTGTATATATGTATGTGTTTATGTGTATGTATGTATGTATATGTAATCTATATATATACATATATCGGGTCTTTGGGTCCGCTCTGTTCAGCCACTGGTCGATGTCAACACACTGCTCCCAGCATGGGGTAATGGTTTAGGCTACATAAGTCACGGTCTCTCTTGCTGTGTAAAAAAATTGCATTTTCTGATCACGTGTACATCCACATGAAAATGGGTGCATTTCAGTGTCGGGGCTGGTTGGCTAGTCTTATACTCTTCAATGTTCTCCTTTTATAGTTTGCCTTTCATTTCTTTGCTTCTCCTCTTTTTATTTTAACGATTAAGAGGATACTCAAGCTCTACCCCCTGCCGTGCTGTAATGAGTGACAGGTTTGCAGCTCATTTCATTGACAGTGCACTTCCTCCCATGTAGTCACTTCTCCAAAGCAGGAGACCATTATGGTGTTCAGTTGTTCATAGTGTACCATTGTTTTATTGTTCCAAGATAGCCAACAAGCTGGTGCTAAATGTAACGGCTATGCTGGAATTTTAAAACCAGGATAGACTTTTTACACTACCTCTTAAAAACTTACGCCCTGTGCTGTGTTTTGGTTTCTTCATTACAAGCATATGCCCGATGTGTTTAGACGTTGTGTGTTCTTTTTTTCTACTTGTTTTCTTTAAATGTATGTAACTTATGAGTTAATGTGTCTTATTGCAATTGTGTCAAAGGGTGACTGCAAGAACGAGTCAGGTGATGGATGAATGGATGGGTGAATGAATGGAAGTATAAGAGCAAAGATTAGTGACCGAGAGCATCTATGATGACCTATTAAGTGCCTAAACCTACCAGTGACACAAAAGGCATTGTCATTCATAATAATAATCACCAAGTAGGAAGGAGGAATTCTTGTCCATTCAGTTCCTCAATTCAATATTTCAGATAATCAAGTGAGAGAATGGACACTTGTAACTACGTTACAGTAGGTTAGTTAGATCACCCTCATAAACGCTATGTTTGTGCGGTTTATATCGTTTTTCCGCCCCACATGTGCGTTATGGCATTTATCATTGGGTGTTCCAAATTCATGCTGTATGCCAGCCTCAAGCCTGAGGCAACCTCTGGTGCAGCGTAGTAGTGTCCAGAGATATATAGACACCCCCAAGAAAAGATTGTATTCATAAGAGCAAATCTTCACCTGGTTGAAACTTTAATTGCCATAGGGTGAAGTTTTTATTAAAACCAATAGGTATAATTGGAGATCGTGTTACTAGATCTTATTATATCACTTTATCGTTTCCAATAGAGTATACTGGATACAAATGGATTTGTGTCAGTGAGTACAAAACGAGTTTCGAATTCACTGGCGTATAGACCTGCTACTGATGGAGCAAAAGCACTCCAATGGAAGTGCCATGGCTTTGCAAAAAGAAGGTCCCATCCTATTCAAAAAAGTTTTCCGTCAGGGCTAGTCTGCAACATTCTAGGACAAAATGCAGAGGAGTACGGTGACTCCAAACTTCCATAAATAGTATGTTTTCTAGCATTTGTAGAGTTTCCTCTTGGGGGAGACTGGTGTGAAGTGACTCAACGTCTAGACCTACGAGTAACATGGTCTTTGGGTCAAAGCACATTCCAGACAGTTGGTTCAGAAGATCACGAGTGTCCTTTAAATACGTAGATGTCTTTTGTACCAGTGGTTTTAGAAACTGGTCTGCTAATTTGGACAAAAGTTCTAACACTGAACCAATTCCCGAGACTATTGGGCGTCCCGGAGGTGGGGATCTGTTTTTATGTATTTTCGAAAGAGAATAAAAGAACGGTGTCTTAGGTTCTCTTGTTGTTAAATAATCAGCTTCTTTTTTAGAAATCCAGGCATTGGTTTCAGCTTCATGAATCATCATGGCAATCGTGTTTTGTAGTCTAGGTGTTGGGTCAATCATAATTCTTTTGTAGAATTTTGTGTCATAGAGGAGGGCAAGGCATTGTTGGTTGTATCCCTCTTTCTCTAGGATCACTATGCCCCCCCTTCTCTGCTGGCTTTATGATTATTTTGTCATTTTTTTGTAATTCCTCCAAAGCTCGCCGTTCATTCTTGGTTAAATGTTGAAAGCGTTGTTTGGTGTTGTGACTCAATTCATCTACTCCTTTTAGGAGTGCTTTCTCAAAGGTTTGAATTTCTATTGGAATCATGCTGCTTGGGTGGTTAAAAGTGGACTTTCTTCTCAAATTTGTGTCCCCATCATTTTCCTGGGATTCTGTGCCTGCAAAGTACGCTTTAAATTTCAAAGTTCTACAAAATTCAGCTAACTCGCACTTAAGTTTGAATGTGTCCAATGAGGGAGTTGGAACGAATCCAAGTCCTTTATTTAGAACTTTAGTTTGATCTTCAGACAGGACAGTGCCTGTGAGATTCACAATTAGTGATTGGTCTTGCTGGTGCTTGGTTTTTCTGAGGACATCTCCGGGTCATCATGTTCCGTTGCTGATCTTGCCACGTCAGGTTTTTTCGACGTCCTCTTTGTTGGTTCTGGCCTCTCCCTAAAAAAGGCGGCTGTTGCAAATTTTCTGTTCCCGGCATGTGCTGATTCATCATCTGGGGCATTTGATGCATTCCTTGATTATAAGGATTCAACCAGCCTGCATATTGCGGCATGTACGGTTGGAAAAACTGCATTTGTTGTCCTATGAGATTTGGTCTTTGCCATCTATTGGTTATCCGGGGGCGTTGATGGCGATAGTTGTTCCTCCCTCTCTTAAGGGTCAGGTCTTCTAAACTTCCTTCTGAAATATCTGAAGGGTTCCATCCTCCAGATTCATTGTCAGAGCCTGGATCTGGTGCTGTATATTCCTCCTTAGAGTAAGGGTGCATTCTCACTTGACTAAATCTCTTCATGTCTTTTCCTAGTTTCTGTAGTTTGTTCTGCATTATGTATTCCTGTGTTTCATTCATCTCCTTATTAATCTCTTCTAACTTTTTCTTATATATAGAAGGATTTATTCCTTTCTTTAGTTCATTTTCACATGCTTGGATTTGCACTAGCAGTGCTTCAGACAATCTCTTTGCTGTTTTTACTATTAATATTAGGTAGTCCAGTGTACATTTCCAGGAAATTGACGACCAGTCTTGTCGGAAAGCCAAATCATGTGACCTTATCAAGGTAAATATTCATATGATCAGTGTTACCATGTATGAATGTGACTAAAAAAGAGTGAATAAACGTAAAAAGGGCAACTAAAAACAACCTGCAAGCCTACTTTTAATATCGAGCGGATACAATAATGAACATACCGACATTGAAATAGTACTGTAGTTGATAGAGCGCGCAATTCTCCCGGGTCACCTGGGTTACCAATTCTTTACACGCACTGGGCCCTGGCGTGCGAATTTTCCAAACACCACACTAATAATTTGGGTGAACCGGGAGAGGACTACTTGATTTCTCCTCCTGCACGCTGCTATGAGTAATTAAGGTTTGGTTTCACCTCTGCATACCATGTAACTGACTTACCACAGGCACAATTCTTATGACGGATCTGGAGCTATAAGGGAAATAGCAGACAGGCCTAAAATCAGATACTCTTTATGATCAGTAAAATACTTTCCACAATTTCTGTAAAATGACCACAGACACCTGAGGATGTTTAAAACTTTATGTAAGTTCAGAGAGAATATGACAAGGCAATAAGTGATAGGCAGAATAATGCGTCTAACATCAAAATTAACACCATAAAATAGCTATAGATTAATGCTAAGACCATTTGAGTATATGGGAAGACTAAAAAAGGTAAGATTTTTTTAGAACAAAACTAGTCACTGCAACTTTATACTAGAACATAGGATGTGGACGGGACCTAGAACATGTATGTAACCTAAGTGATTTAAACTATTCTTACTAAGTTCACCGCAATCAAGCTAAAGGTAAGGGAAAAATTGGAACATACTAATACAATATAACAGTTGGTAATTTTCTAAGGGAGGGGAGAGAAAAGGAACAATTCTAAAACAATTGCATATAACTCGTTCTCAAGGTGATAGAGCAATATCACAGGCAAGAGTGCTTTATTAAGAAAATAGAGAGAGAAGACGAGAGAGAGAGAGAGAGAGACTCAAACCCACAGGTTAATATTTACCTAGGTCTGAGAGAAGACTAACCCTGGCCACGGGTCAGTTGGAAGGACGGGGACAAGGACCCTCAGGAAGGAATGCCAGAATGCGAGCAGGTACAGCTCACGGACAGTAAGGACAGGATACCCCTCAGGATTTGGGATCAGGACTGGGCTCACCAAGGTACGACCAACACCCACAGCTTCAGAAGCAACGCCAGCGTTACCCCTCTCTGCAAGTAATCCGCCAGTAACCCCGATTGGGTTTTCGAATTCCCCAGCAAAGTGCTTCGCCAGCACTTAGGATTATTTCCACCCCTTAGGAGTTTGTGGATAGTATGGACAGAGTGCTCCGCAGCACTTCAGATTGAGCACCTATAGAGTTCGTAGGGTCAGTGACAGGTCTGCTACTCGGACAAGTCGGACAATTTTCCTAAGCTAAACTAGGGCAGTTATACTGTTTTTGGGGCCCTTAGACCACCCACTAATGTTGCAAGTGACAGTTTCCCATATTATGATTGGTCAGGAGAGGTGGTGCGGTCTTTACCACCTCCTAGAGTTCGGCTTTCTCATCATTATTATTCAATTTTGCACACCCGCCCCCCGGGTTCACGTTCCCAGGCATAGGAATACAGAATACAATACAAGTGTACAGCATATAGCAACAGTGTATGACAGTTCAAGGTGCAATACTGCATCTTCGGGATGGGTTCCCAGGCGCATCGGGCTTCAGGAGCCAGCTGGCTAGTTTTAGCTTCTGCGCAGTTAGGACTTTCCCCGGTCACCTGACAGGGTTCAGAGGAGCCTCAGCATGGCGTCGCTCATGTATGCCCCAGCCCACAAAGACGCAGTACATGAAAAGTAAGCACGAACGAATTAATATCACATATAAAATGATTACACTGTATACCATGATAAAATACTAACCAACCCTTATTTTATAATGACTATAGCATTATTGTTTAGTGCGAAAAGACAGGCTAAAGCAGCGGTAGCAAGCGGAGAGCATGGTGAGAGACAAGCGGCCATGTTTGCAACAGTGCGCATGAGCATAACTTCCCTCCAGAATGCGAGTGCGTCACATCACATGGGTATGACCGACGCATGCGCAGACTGAATTTCAGCGAAGCAGCCGATTTTAGTGCAAGCTTCGTTAGTATGAGAAAAGACATACAAGCAAGCATCCTGGGGACACCCGCGTGTTTGGGAAAACACTTAATAAATGACGAACAATAGTGTTAATATGATTATACGATTTAGGCAAGGGTTTTGTCTGAGAGCAGGGCGCTTGCACGCGAATCCCAGCTCCATCATAGTCTCCATTTATTAAGCATTTACGGGGTGTAATGAGTGAGTCTATCACAGCAGTGAACAAAAACAAAAACAAAAACAGAGTTACCATAATTAACATCTAACGGTACACAGGGGTACTGAGACATCTAGAATTCCCCAGATCATAGAACTAGATAGAATCTACCCACAATGTTGTAATCAATACTGTCTCCTAATATAGCGATAACACAATGGTCTCCATAGGGACTGCTCTTACTTGCTCTTTGTGTGCATAAAATATGCACCCTTCTCTTCGTTTTGTGCCTCAAATTGAGATTTACTGAGAGTGCTGAATGTGTACCCCCATACTTGTTTGTGTGTTTCTTTCATTACAGGTATACCTCACCTATCTAGAAACAGAGTGGCAATACAAAAAAAACACGTAGTACTTCACAAATTGTGTGAGTAAAGCATTTTTATTTTATATTGTTTGTCCTGACGAATGCCCCTTAGACCCGGCTGGGCGAGAAGGGGCAGAAACATGTTGACTCTCTTTAAAGTGATATAATGAGCTCTAGTAACACGATCTGCAATTATACCCATTGGTTTTAATAACAACTTCACCCTATGGCAATTAAAGTTTCAACCAGGTGAAGGTTTGCTCTTATGAATACAATCTTTTCTTGGGGGTGTCTATAGATCTCTGGACACTACTACGCTGCACCTGAGGTTGCCTCAGGATTGAGGCTGGCATACAGCACGAATTTGGAACACCCAATGATAAATGCCATAACGCATATGTGGGGCGGAAAAACGATATAAACCGCACAATTAACATAGCGTTTATGAGGGTGATCTAACTAACCTACTGCAACGTAGTTACAAGTGTCCATTCTCTCACTTGATTATCTGGAACTTTCATTCATAAGCCAGACCTATTGTTTTTGCTGCCAATGCTAGATCTGAGTTTGAGCCTGGATATGAATACATAACTTAATACATCATATTACATTCTTAATGTCCGTATAGTCATCCTTTATTGTTCCCAAGGTTGTGTTGCTTGTGCCTCTCTGTCAACTAGTAAAGCGCCAGGTTCTTGGCCTTCGATATGGAACATATTCACATTGTGGCTGCCTTATGAGAACTCCATTTTAAGAACAGGAGTTGGTTTACCTTTAAACAGTTATTTTTTTTCTGTGCGTCCTGTTTCCAAGTAGGAGTCTGGTTGCTTTGTCGGTTAATTATTGTTCTTTTTGATGCATAGCTTTTGTGCAGGTACAAAAGCTAGGTCCAGTAGACGATATAGAAATTGAAACGAACTAAGAGTATACATTGTCAACGTTATTTGTTTGGTTGTAGTTGCCACATTAGGTGTTGAGGCGTATTGCTTGTTACCTTTCCCAGCCCACTTGTAGGTCATCCTTTGAGGTTGGTGTCCCTTTTCCTGGCTACATAGACTTGCATGTACATAAACTTGTTTCCTCTCTGAATTGTTACCAGATTTGACCAGTTGCTATTCCTGAAGACTGGTTGAGCGAGTGGTTTTGCGGTCTTTTCTGATCAAGATTGTCCAGTTACTTACAACTTTAGGCTTCTCCAGGTGCTAGGCTGAGCGCTTTTCCTATTCAGCTTGGATCTCCCCTCCTTTCCTCCTTGGATGCATGCATGTCAAAGATAAAGAATTTAGCAGAGTATGTGTGCTAGTGGTGTAGGATGCTTTTACTGCACTGGTAAGTGAGGCTATCTAAGCCTGCTGTATTGGGGAGGAGAGGGGGAAACATGGGGGCCGCAGGCTAGAGCGGTGCGCACGTCCCTGGGAGCAGCTGATCCAAGTCTACACTGCTACCGCTACCGCTAACACCAGGATGCGGTAATGCGAGAGAAAGCGGGAGAAAAACTCGGACCCGTTTGAAAATTGCGCGCTGACCGGAGATTTTGTTTTTGCTCTACGGCGGTTTCTCTCCCCCAAGCACAGGCTCAAGATCGAAGCGTGGTGAGGAAAGGGCGGTACCCTCCGGGTCTCCAGGCTATCGACTCCCCCGCCGCAGTGACCGGTGTTTCCTTGGCAATTCACGGCGGTTTCAGAGCGCGGAGAGGAGGGGGGTGGAACCCGTCGACCTGCAATTTTCATTGCAGACTTTCAATTTTTGATTCTCGGTTGCAGTGTCAGCCGGTGCACTTTGAATTTGTGGATGTGCCCACCGGCAGTGTTATCTCTGCCGATCTCCGCTCCTCGGCTGTGTTGGTGGCGGGCGGCAGCGGAGATAAGGCGCAGCCGGGTGGCTGCTGCACGGAGACTCCACACAGTGGCAGAGAACGATCAAGGGAGCAAGGAAAGGCACCGCAAGGCAATAGTTGCAGCAAATGCTGAGATAGCCGGAAAAAAACGGGAAAACGGGAGAAGTGCAAAGAGAACCGGCCGAACTGGAGGATCAAGGTGAAACCAACACTTGCCCAAGTAAGGTGGGGTTAACTAATGCAAGGGGGACCACAAATAGCGAATGTATAAGAGGCTATAGTGAGGATCAGACTAAGGAATCTCAAGGGAGAGTAACAAGGAGCAAGGCTAAAACTTCAGAAAAAGAACTACAGGGCCCAGAGTGCACTTGGGGGGAGGTTCACAAGAAAGCACAGGACTTTAAAAAAAAAATCTGAATCAGTTCTAGACAGTAAAAAACAACAAAGAACTAAGAATAAACTCAAGAATAAGAGCTCGAAAGCCCCAGGGGATATTACACCATCACTGCGCTCATATTTTAGAGTCCTACCCCAAGTTCTGCAGATTACCCAGGATATGGCAGCAGCTGCATTAGAAAGCAATAAGCAAATGCAGAGCAACCCCGACTCACTATCAACCGGGGGTGTAATTATGGCGCAACAAGATGAGGGGCGAGGGGCCGAAGCTTCGGCTATTCCACCCACACCTTTGGCTCCAAAATTACCTACAGAGAAGGAAGGTCATAGCATTATAGCAAAAGAGGGGGTGTCCCTGGATGCATCAGTTGGAAGTGAGGCTGAACAAAACATAGCTCTAAACCTTGCTAAATCGCTCGAGGGTATAGTCTCCTCCATCGCGACAATGAGAGAAGAGATTAAACAGGAATTTGTAGTCTCCAAAATTAATCAAAATGAAATAAGAGCAACCTGTGAGGAGTTAGGTCATAAGGTTGATGGCCTTTATGAGAGGACCGAGACTCTAGAAAGCTCTGTGGGTCTACTAACAAACAATCTTGAGTGTGCCAGGTCAAAAATATACAATCTTCAAAAAGAGGGAGAAAGCATGAAAGAGCGAATAGAAGTGTTGGAAAACTTTTCTAGACGCAACAATATCCGACTTTTGAAGATCCCGGAAGGGAAGGAAAGTGGAGATCTCAAGGGATACATAACAAAATTAATAAAAGAGGCACTCAACTTGGAGGAAACGGAAGAAGAACTTGGTAAAGACATCCAACGGATACATAGAGATCCTTTTCGTTTGAATCCAGCAAGGACCAAACCTAGGAAAGTGTTAATTAACTTCCTGACGTATACTCTTAAGGAGAAAATACTAAACCTAGCTTTGAAAGCCGGTACAATAAAAGGCCCGGATTTTTCCTTTGAAATTCGCTCTAATCTTTCAAAAACTACACTGGACAGACAGGCAGCGCATGGATAAATTTAGATCCTATGGGGCTACGGTGCAGAAGAGATTTCCTGCATTTTTGCGCATCATGTATAATAATAAAATGCATAATGTTCGCACTACTCAAGACGCAGATGAGCTGCTAGAGTCCATCCGAGATCATGCCCAAGCCCAAGACCACGACCAGGCTCACTCTCATAAGGCTTAGAAAGCGACTTATATACAGATAAATGAAAAAAAAGAAAACTTCAAATAGGGAAACGGTAAAAAAAAAACGGTAAAAAAAAAGGGAAAGAAATGAAGGAAAAAGAGGGGAGAAGAGGAAAAAAAAAGAAAATAAGAAAAAAAAATGGGAAGAAGGGGGAAGTAGGGGAAGGAAAGGGAAAAGTGAGGAAAAGGAAATAAAAAAATAAAAATAAAAAAAATAGATAAAATACGCACAATAAATGTATATAATCACGGGAAATTATGCACAGGGATAGGTAGGAATGAATAATTAAATAAATTTATGTATATATGTTTATATAGGTGTACACGTATACACGTATACATATGTATATATGCAAACAGCACTTGAAACTCCCACTTAATTCACGCTTACGATCACTTTAATGAGGTAGAAGGAAAAGAGGAAAATAAATGTTTTTTTCTTTTTTTTTAAAGGCCTTTTTTTTTATCCCTACTTGCTCACAGACTAACATACTCCTGTAATAATAGGTAGCAGTAGTAGTCCATGGATGGGCTGTAGACGAGCGTTAATCTGGCTAAAGACCAAGCCAGAGTAAACATGGGGGGGTTTCCCGGGGCAAGGGGAGGGTGGGGGGGTGGTAGAAGGGGAAAAAAAAAATCCTCATTTGTGCTCCTCAACTGTTGGCTTAAATATCCAATATTACGACTTTTTACTAAAACAGGTTATTTTCATGCTAGGTCTAAGAAAATTCTATATAAATACTAAAAAACAAAGGGTGTCAGGGGAAGATGCAAACTATGACATGCACTAAATTTTTGTCCTGGAACGTAAATGGCCTGCGCGTGAGAGGAAGATGTGAGCGAATACTACAATATCTGAGAGACTCACCGGCGCAGGTCATAGTGTTGCAGGAAACACAGCTTCTCAAAACAGAAGCAAATATTATATTAAGAAAACATAGATGGATCGATACATTTTGCTCCACAGACCACAACGCTAACGTAAGAGGGGTAGTGTTCATCTTTAAAAAATCTGCAAAGGCAGAAATATTAGAGAGCAGGGAAGACCAAACAGAGAGATGGCTAATGATAAGAGTTTCGCTTGATGGTCATACTAGAATTTTGGTGGGTTACTATGGTCCAAACTCGGACGACCCATCACATCTAGATGCAATAAGGACTCAATTACTAACAGTGCAAGAGCCAATAATCTGGATGGGTGATTTTAATATTGTGCTCAATCCCAAACTAGATAAATCAATGAGATCGAAAAATATTGGCTCGATTAAATCTAGGGAAACACTAAAAGCAATTATGGCACACATGGGTCTGGCTGATCTCTGGAGAGAAAAAGCGGGTAAAAAGATTGGGGTGTCCTATAGGAACAGCAGGTTTAAACACAAATCCAGAATAGACTATGCCTTTTTCAGTTACTGTCTAAAAGATACTCTAGAATCAATAGAATATCTTCCATCACATCTGTCAGATCACTCGGCATTAGAGTTTACTCTTAAGGCTGAAACCTCTATCAAACACCCTTCATGGTCCTTTGATAGGACACTCCTGCTTGAAGAAGAGGAAATCAACTTCCTAATTAAGGAGTCTATAACCTTCTTCGATTTAAATAGAAACTCAGCCACCCCAACAATCATCTGGGAGACATTCAAAGCGTTTATAAGAGGACAAATTACCAACAGAGCTTCCTATAGACGAAAGCTATACTTTGACAAGATAAATAGAATAGAAAAAGACATGAAAACCTTAGAGTCAAAAACATCCTCGCCATCAAGTACAGTTGAACAACAAGAACAAATGGCTGAGTTGAAAGCGGAGTTAGAACATACACTGCAGGAGAGAATAAATAGAAGGTGGGAAGCGAGTAAATCTTCCCAATTTGAGTTTGGAGAAAGTGCAGGAAAAATTCTGGCTTGGAAAATCAAATCTGATAAAGCCCTAAACTACATCAGGGAAATTAAGATAGAAGGTTAGCCTGAGACGAGAACTACCAGTCCTGAGATGGGGAGAGCATTTCTTGAATTTTTTCAGGATATCTACAAAGAGGATCTCCCCAATGATTCAAACGCAAGAGATAGCTGGTTGGAAGCCATTACATTACCAAATTTCTCAACGACCCAGAGAAAATCATTAGAATCAGTCATCACACAAGAGGAGGTGAAAAAAGCTATCAGTCAAATCAAGAAAGGCAAAGCGGCAGGCCCGAATGGGTTGCCGGGAGAGATCTACAAAACACTTGAGAACGCCATTATGCCAATATTAATTGAACTCTTTAATGGCATTCTATTGGAAGAACAGCCTATGCCTAAATCTTGGGGTGAGGCCACAATTGTTCTCATCCCCAAACCAGGGAAATCTCCATTAGAGTGTGGGTCATACAGACCAATATCGTTACTTAACAACGACTATAAAATCTTTACAACTATAATTGCCACAAGACTGGCTAGCGTTATTGGTACTGTAATCCATCAAGATCAGAAAGGATTTATTAAGGGGCGACAATTAGCTGAGCTAACCCGCGAGCTAATAGGGGCTATAGATATTGCCACCGCTTTTTCTCTCCCTTTGGCTACCCTGACTCTAGACGCAACCAAGGCGTTTGACAGAGTTAACTGGCTCTATCTAAATGATGTCCTAAAAAAATTCAACTGTGGTGAAGTGTTCTGCAGAATGATTAAACAGCTATACAACTCACCGTCAGCAAGGTTGCTGGTTAATGGGTCCTTGACTGAAGCATTTAATATTACAAGAGGTACAAGGCAGGGCTGTCCGCTTTCCCCTCTCCTATTTGATTTATACATCGAGCCTTTTGCCCAGGTGTTAAGGGAAGAGGTGGACATTTCACCCTTTTGTTTCGGAGACTGGGAAAGACGGGTAGCACTATATGCAGACGACATATTAGTGTTTACAGCTGATCCAGTCAAGGCATACCCAGTGGTTATACAACGCGCTGTAGAATTTGGCCAGGTCTCAGGTTACAACATAAATTAGAGTAAGAGTGAGATCATGGCATGGAACCTACCCAATTTAGATCTCGGGATTAACATCTCATCCTCAATGCAGTATTTGGGAATCAAAATAACTCAAGATGTCGGCACCCTTGCACAAAATAATTTGGAAAGAATACACAGTGAAAGCAAAAGACTTATGAAATCTTGGACACATCTGCCTCTCTCTATAACAGGAAGGGTAAACTTAGTCAAAATGTGTATTCTCCCAAAATTCACCTTTATTTTTAACACTATCCCAATAACTATGAACACAAAAATGTTGGAAAAATGTCAAAGAGAAATCAATTCATTTATATGGAATTACAAGACTACAAGAATATCATGGAAGAAGCTCAGAAGAAGAAGAGAAAAAGGGGGCCTTGCACTACCGGACCTAATGTTCTATTCATGGGCCTTTCAGATGTCCTATGCTTCTCAAAATGCCAGCTAATCTACCTAATACATCCATGTATGGAGCCATGCTAAAGGAGACAAATCTTGCAGCAGATGGCTTTATGTTTAAGTTTGGTAGTCAAACATTTTTCAAAAATATAAAACTGAAAATACTACACTCATGGGCCAAAAATTGGTTTAACATCAGGAAAAAACTGGGACTATCTTACTATTCAAACTATGCCCCAATATGGGACTCTCCCGGGTTACCCCTATGCCTGAAAGATAACTTGACCACTATAATTGAACAAGCAGGCATCTGTAAATGGGGCCACCTATTTAAAGATAAAAAACGTATAACTTGGAACGAGTTACATGAGCAAGTAGGCCCAGGGCTTTCCAGATTCAAATATATTCAAATGGATAGTTGGGCAAGATCTGAAATCCGTATAGACAGTAACATTGGAAAAATAAGCAAAACGGAACAACAATTGGTAGAACGTCCAACTGGAGGAAAAGAAGTAGCTAGATGGTACTGGCTTCTGTTGGAAGAAAGCGAAGGGGAGTTTAAACTCCCGGATGAGTTATGGGGGACAGAAATTGGGACTCCATGCGAGGAGAGGTGGATAAACTCTTTTGAGATATTACGCAATATCGTAAAGCCCTCTTGGCTTGTACGAAATCACATTTTCTCTGTACATAGGGCATATTTAACACCACGGAAACTCTCTAAATATCAAACAGACAAAAAATGTAATAAATGCAACTTAGCAGACGCATGTGACATACATATGTTCCTAGAATGCCCTAATATAACAAAATTCTGGGAAGACGTGAAAAACACTTTAAATTCCATACTAAACACTTCCTTGTCAATAACTCTCCCACTTGTCATCTTTGGAACAGAAGACAATATCACAGGCAAGGAAAAATCATTTCTCTTCTATGCAATTTTGATGGCGAGAAGACAGATTTGCATACAATGGGTAGAGAAGACACCTCCTCTACACTGTTCATGGCTTACATCATTATACGAGATATCCAAAAGAGACCTAATGAGATCTGTAAATAAGAGAAAGCTAGCATTTTGGGATCTCCTGACCAACTGGAGATAATCCGGGTTTTTTTTTTCCTTTTTTTTTTTTTTTCCCCGGGTCCGATGATTATGCCATCTTTACTCTTTTGGACCAAGGGCTAGGACAGTTTCGAACAAGGTCCGGCAGGTTGAAACATACCTAGATGGAGTCAAAAGAACGCTCCCCTAACTGGCTTTTTCTTTCTCAACACATATCTCCCGCCAATAATACATATCACGCCAGTAATGTCGTGCAAGGTGGTTGGTATCTTCCGTCAGAGGGGAAGGCAGATGAGGACAAAAAAAAAAAAAAAGCCTGCTGGATTGGGCTTTTGTATTTGTTTCATAATTCCGATGATAGGCAGACACGCAGCGCAGCAACTCACCTTGCTGTGCTACTTGACAGGGAAAGGGCAACGATGCACAGTATTTTAATGAATGCAATGCATTCCTGTCCTTCTCCCTGCTTTGGCATCGTTGAACCATTGTGCAAGGGTGCCTGCGTTGCAGACAGGATTGTTTTTGTGCAAGAAGGAATACCTTCCTGCACAAAAACAATCCCAAGAGGCAAATTCCCGTTTCTATGTGTGCTGCAGAATGCAGCACACATAGAATGAAGAAGTAACAAGTAGAAATAAAGAAGTTTCTCCTCATTAGGCCTCCCCTGGGAAGGCGTAAGATTTTGGCAAATTCCCAGGTTTACGAGTTCTTTTAAATTTGGGAACACGTTACAATCCATAGGAGTTTTGTGTGAATACCCACACAACGACCATGGGATGCCTACTCAGGGCAGAGTAGAGCAATGCAGCAATTTTCCTTACTCCAGATTTAAGAAGCTACTCAGTCACGCAAAGTGGCTTTGCGTGGCTTCATAAATCTGTTGTAGAGGTTTGCTTCATGTATGTACCACGTTGTGTGTTACAAATGCGACATAAGACTCTCGTAAATATGCCCCTCAGTAACTAGTGGACGGTGTTTGGTTGGATGTACCCTGCAGCTAGGTATTTTGTCTGCTGCTTACAGAGATGAAAAACGAGATGCTCAGCAAGGATTGGTGCGTTCAGCGTCATTCCTTCAGAAACGGTGCAAAGATGGCGAGGGTTGATGGTGGGGAGTGCAAAGCGGAGCGGTAGATTTCTAAAGGCTTCTCCAGTCCATGAGGTTACATTCTGTGCCTGAATAAATCTTTGAGGAAATAGGTGAGTTTCCTTCTTCATTCATTACAATAATGACACCAAGATGAAGATTATGGTGGGAGTGCATTTTTCTTGACCCTGTCCAGGACTGTTTCCTCAGTATTAGATGCACGCCCTCTACTAAAAAATAAAGCTCCATTTTGTTTTCTCCTCGCTGTGGAATGCATACAGGTGTCCTCTCCCGAACAACCGATAGTGCCAAACCTATCGAGCGTTACCTTGAAGAAGAAAAGTTGGCCATGGTAAATTACTGAACTATGGATACGTGAGGAAGCCTGTCCCCGACTGCTAAGTCATTTATGTAGGTGCGAACTGGAAATATGCAGTTTGGTAAACAGTAGAAATGGCATTGAACTTGGTAAGCCTAAGAGAATGGAGATAGGAAGTACAGAAGTAATCAGAACAGGAAAGAATTGGGACGGGCATAGGGACTTGGTGAAATATGGAAGGGGACAGGCTATATAATTATTAGAGGACTGAGCTGTATGATCACTGGCTCTTTTGGGCTGACCCGATCAGAGGAGCCGTCTGGGCCTTCCTCAAACTTATAAGCGTAAAATTAGATAGTCCCTCACCTGACGACCCTTTGGAGAGGGAAGATTCCATGAAAAGTGGACGCCCAATAGAGTATGTGTATTGTAGTCCAGTGATGAGCCCTGTCTGTAGTACCACCACTGACGTAAAAAAAAAGGGGTTGGAAGCTCTTATGTAAAAAGCAATTTGGTCAAAGTATATTGAAAGAATTAAGGCTACCACTGCTTGCGTCCCTAGATATGTACTTTGTCTTTGCTTGGTTCATGGTATCTTGATTGGACAAATCAGAATGTTAGGCTGCAGAGTCATGCTCACCTGTCTTTCTATAGGTATTCGAGCTGGTTTTGTCTACCTGTGTGAAAAAAAAACCCTTGCTTCTGAAGAAGATTGTTAGCACATGCCATTACATTTCTGACTGTAGAAAAGCCTCTTTGATCGATTTGCAGGGGTGTGAAGCCCTTTTTCATAGATTTTTAGTAGCATCTTACATGTTCTAGTACTTTGAGCACCGCAGTCCACAGGCAATTATGCTTGTCTTTGATCCTCAGTAGATTGCTACCCGCTGTGTTATTTCTGGAGAAAATTGTTGTGCTGCTGAGAGCACTGCGCGTGGGGCTCTCTGAAGCTTTGAACATGTTCTTAATGGCATCTAGATATCCCTACAAAGCATTAACACCTTTAACCCCTACAAACCTGCAACAAAAGCCCATACTATGCTGCTGTGCCAGCCATTATCTTTGTCACTCCAATTTTTAAACGTGTTTGATGGACCTTTTGTATCCCCCAAGCTGTGCGACATTTTGTGGAATAGAATGGCAAGTTCTACTTTGTAAAAAAATTGTGTTTAGGATGCTGGCTAAAGCTGTTAAATTATTTATTTTAGAAGCTCATTAAAATAGCGGTGGCTGCATATGGAATCACAGACTCCGGCTAAAAGCAAGGGAATGACCGTGCAGTTGCCAAAAGTCTAAGGCAGCTGGTTTAATTAGCACCTGTGGTGACTGTTGCCACAGATAGTGTGACACTGGAAGTGAAGGTCACATAGTAATGAATCGTACATGTGGCAGGTTAGTAGGGGGGGGAAATCCTACCCGGTATGAAGTAGAGCGAATTGTGCGCTCCTTTAATGGCAACAGCCGTGTCTATGGCTAATTGAAAATTCTACGAAACACAGAAACCTTAGGTTCTTTGATGCAACTAATTTGTATTTATGACTAAAGGGCTACATTTGTTTCTTGTCTTCACATTTTTGAGTTGGATCATTACACAGGCATTACAATCAAATGTATTTTTGTTGTTGCAGGAGTTATTTTCTCTCGCCAAATTTTCTTACTTACCCATGCAATCCTATCTGTGTGTGATCCCGTGCACAACAGAGCTAGAAGAAAAATGTCCTGCTATCTCCCAGCAAGTATGGTGGTCCTGTCCGCACATTAAGATCTCTCCTCTCGCCCCCCTGTGAGCCTGTCAGCCGATGCTGTCAGAATATGATAGAAATTCTTAATTTACTCATGAGTTTTGCCATTTATTTACACTGCGTTTCTACATGTGTTCCTTTAGCTGTTTCTGTTTTCAATGTTCTAGTTTAAACTGCCCCTACTCCTTTCTAGATCCTTAAAATCCTATACTCCCATCCTTACCTATATTGAAAATTACAGAGAAGCAGGCTACCCGGTCACTTTCAACAGCGGCCTCTCCTTCACACAGTCACCTAAAATCTACAGTCAAGAGCTTTCAGCCACCAGTGCCAACTTCCTATATCCCTCCCCTGCAAAAAACTCAGGCCACTGCTTGGCCTGACTGCTCTAATGGTCTGTCTAGTCCTCTGTTACACAACACTCACTATAAAGACAGTACTAGCTGCTGATCTGGGGAAATGCTTATTTCAGCTCCATGTACAGTAGTCTGTAAGGAATGAAATGGCCATCAACCTCAGTACCTCCCCAACATTATCCAGATATTGATTTGAGCTAGACCACTCATAAGCTACTCTTCCCCCCCCCCCCCCCTTCACCCACCCACATTGTTGAAAAATCCTTGCGCCTTCAAGATCTTAATCACAGGAATCTGGAAGAAGGATGTCTGTGAAGGGCATTTTCTGTACGCAGTCAACGCCGCCAGATGAACTTTAATGGAATGGAAATTAAGTCCAGACTGAGCTAAATGCAGAAGGTATGGAAGGATGACTTCTTCCGTGCAGGTCGTCGTATCATAGTTCTTAGACATGCACCAGATGCAGAATCTCTTCCATTTGTAAGCATAAGAGGTCCTAGTAGATGGCCTCTTCGCCTCCTTCAATATGTCCATGCACTCCTCAGGAAGATTTAAGTGACCATATTGCACTCTCTCAGGAGCCATGCCGCCAAACTCAACAACGAGAGTTTGGGGTGCACCCCCCCGAACTTCATGAGAAGGTCCGGCCTGCATGGCAGTCGCATGTGAGGAAGGAGAGACCGGTGCAGCAGGTCCGTGAACCACCGCTGTCTGGGCCATTCCGGAGCAATGAGGATCATCCGCGCCCTGGACTGGGACAGCTTGATGAGCACTGCCGGAATCAGCGGAATGGGTGGAAAAGCGTACAGAAAGCTGTTCAACCAGTTGATCGTAACGCATTCCCCAGAGTCCCCTGCTGGTAATACCTGGATGCGAAGTCTCGACATTTCCTGTTTTCGGCGTTGGCGAACAGATCTACGTCTGGAGTGCCCCACCTGGGGAAGAAATGGGTGGCCGTTATCGTCAATCCTCTGGCTAGCAGCCAGTGCCAGATCGCCTGCGCTTCCTGTGACAGAGTGCGCGATCTCGATCCCCCTTGCTTGTTCAGATAATACATTGTGGTCATATTGTCTGTCTGTACAAGCAGAGAGTTGGTCTGGAAGGACGAAAGAAAGGCCTTCAGTGCCAAGTGAACAGCTCTGAGTTCCAGGAAATTGATGTGGTACGTTGACTCCGTCTGGGACCACAGTCCTTGGATCTGTAACTGTCCGGAATACGCTCCCCAACCTTGGAGAGAAGCATCCATCACGATAGTCTGAGAGGGAATGTCCTTGTGAAACGAAACCCCCTTGAGGAGATTCTCTGCCGAACACCACCACCTCAGGGACTGCTGAGCATGCAGAGACAACTGTATCCTGTCGTCCCAGGTCCCTCGTCTCTGGTCCCACTGATCCTCCAGACATTCCTGCAGCGGCATCATGTGCAGGCGTGCATGCGGAGTGAGGAAGATACAAGAGGCCATCGACCCCAGTAGAGAAGACACCGTCCTCACTGTTGTAGATCGAGCAGTCCTGAGAGTCTGAGCCTTCCGAAGGATCGGTAAGCGTCTCTCCTCCGAAGGACACACGCTTGCTGACAACGTATCGATCGATGCCCCCAGGTATTGTAGGCACTGGAAAGGAGTCAGAACCGACTTGGACATGTTGATATGCAAACACAGCTGGCTCAACAGAGCTGCCGTCCTGTTGAAGTGAAGTTGTGCTTCCTGGAAGGTTGAGGCTATGATCAGCCAATCGTCCAGATATGGGTAGACAAACACCTTGTTCTTTCTCAGGTGTGCCGCCACCACCGCCATGCACTCCTCCCCCCTACCATACCTCTAGTCCCCATTTAAACTCTCTTTGTTTCTTCACTCTTACTCCTTTTCTATCATGTATTTGATTGGGAAATGTATGCTGAAGACACTGGCACTTACCGTAAAGATTCGTTTAATTTAGACCTGCCCAAGCTCTGGAGGAAAAGTTACAGTAGACCTCACATCTAAGTAAATTGTGCATTTTTATGAATGCTTTAGGTTCATTTCTGAAAGTAGACTTTGCACTAATTAAACAGTAGTGCTCTAGTTTCTTGTGTTTTAATTTTAGTGTATACAAAAAAACGCAGATAGAGGCGGATTGCTAGGAAGTAAAATATTTTACAACTCTTAATCTCAAGAGAACACTTTATTCTTGTGTAACTGAGAAGATTCTGATTAATTTTAGTGCTTCAGATTTTGTGCTCCTTATAGCAGCAAATGTGTCTGAACAAAGTAGTTCTTTCTCCCACTAGCATCCGTTGAAACCAGCTGCTTGACCTGTTTTTGCTTACTGGATTGGCGGGTAAAATTACAATTTTGAGTTTGTTCTTCAAGAATTATGCCCTCAAAACTGCCCCACTTGCTGTTCAAAGTGAATCAAAAGGGATCGCAAGCTCCTTCCATGTGGCTGCAGAGTGGTGAGTGAGATGAGTCTGTGAGGAATCTGTCTTTGGAGGGACTTTTTTAAGTGCACAATGTTTTTCAAAGTCCTGCAGTACAAAGCTGCTTGGAGAAGGTCCTCGGACCAGCCCACAGAAGTGAATGTGAAATTGTTGTTAGAAGGTCAGTAGCTATTCGATGTTGGCTTTGAGAACTCTTTAGAACTTGTATTTTTTTCTGTTCCTTGGAAGCTTCAGAGATCTGTGGCTGCGCATGGGTGACTCCATAGTGGCCCAGGCTTCTACCAGGACAAAGGTATGACTTGGAATTCATGGCTTGTTTGTCTCCCTTGATGAACTATAAATCAAGGGGCAGTGGTTTTAGCCACACCTAGGATGGCCCATGTGGGCTCTCTCCTCCGTAATCGCATGCTATATGGGGTATTTGGTCATGAGAGGTTCCTGGCCCTTCGAAGTAGTGGCCACCTTGCCACTGGATATGTTAAAAACATTTTTGGACAGTAGAAGACACACCTTACTGTAGCTTTAAAGTTCTAGAACTTTTAACAACACATAAAAAGGGTACCTAGCCCATCTCATCTTCTATTGCCCCAAAATTAAAATATTCTGGAATAAGATATTTGAGTTCATAAAAAGGGCGATGGGGTGCACACTAAAGCCCGAGTTCGCTATCCTCCCCACTGCATTCAAAACCACACCTCTAGACTCACAACATGACAGAGACCTCCTGGACATCCTACTAACCTCGGCTGTAAAAAATGGTCCTATCCAACTGGAAGGACATGGCAAAGACCTCCTTCAAAGGTTGGCTCGATTGGGTAATCTATTTTAGAGGGGCAGACAGCATCGCACTACAGAACTCACCATGGCGTACACCTGCTGCGAAACATAAGTATCCCCTGTGCTCCTCCTCTTTCCTTTACACCTCGCTCAGATTTTCTTCACCTCTGAGCAAGACTATGTATGGCACACAGGAGAACAAGTGTTTAAGTTTAAATGTAACCATAACTCTGTAACCAAGACTTACTTGTATCCTGTAGATATTTAGCGAATGTACAGTATAAATCAATAAAATACTTTGAAATTAAAAAAACAAAGATACAACTACAGTTGCTGATAATTTGGTGAAGTAAATACTAATGGCTCCCAGACTTCAAAATTGCTATGGAATTCTAGAAATAGTAGATGTGCACTATACCAATAACTTAATACGATGTCAAAAAGTTTAAATGTAACCCCTTGCGCGCTTGGTGTATTTTCGCGCTGTGCAAGCGAAATAAAGAGTGGGTGGGGTTCGGGCGGTTAAGACCACATGCAATTTCTGTTATTGCAATGCAGGTCTATTTTTTCCTTTGCTTAGAATTTAATATAAAACTGAATACAATTCAAGACTGATATCCGTTGGTAGTAACAGCATATGAGGCATGGAAGTTGACGCTCAATCAAGCCCTTCGCCACAGTGGGCGGGGGGGGGACTTCGGGGGGGGGTGGTGAGTGAAGATAGTGTATTTCATTCTTTGTGCTAAGGTGGCATATTCTTTTTAGAAACATTAGTTGTGCACTTTTTTAGGGGACACATGATAACACCTGTACCAGTGCAGCGACAAGGCTAACCTTTCAAAATAATATTGTTGGCACTATTGCCAAAGCTGGTGTTCTTTACTTTAGAGCTAGGTCTGCTAGTTCATCTGTGTGACCTCGAACTTCTGGCTGCTTTTCAAACCTGCTTCTCCACGGATTGATATTATCATAGCTTTTCATAACATGTGGTTTGCTTTTTTAGCACTTCCCCTGAGCTCTGATGAGGCGAGCTTCCTTTCCCTTCCTCATAGTTTGTATATGTTGCTTGACGCCCAAGGGATGCGTCCTCTTGTTTCCTTCTAGCCTGCGGCAAACAATTAAAGTTTTTTTTTGCTTTACTTTTGTTAATGTGTGTTCTGGAGGCTCCTTAACAAGATGGAACATGTAGATTTGTTTTAGTAAATGAAGTACCTAGCAAAAGCAATAGCTATTTATTATACATCGCATTTTCCACTTGGTGCCTAGCAATGTATTATTTTTGCTTACGCAGCTGTACTCTTTTTTTTCTTTTTTCTCAGACAATGTGATTTTTTTCTTTTCTCAGATCAGTGGATGTTTAATGCATTGCTGTTTATTTGATTTGTGCCTTCGTATCGATCATGTCTAGCTATAACAAGTTGGGTGCCCTGAGTGTTACAAGACTGTGAAGCTAAAATACATTGCGATATGGTATTTTTTGATTTGCACAAATATTTTAGAGGTAGATCCATACTACAAAAATAAGCTGGATGTGAGCAAATCTGATAAATGCAAAATGGTATGTGAGGTTTTACATCTATGCATATTAATTAAAAATGTGGTTTTATGTCGGAGGCTAACATTATGCAAATCTCCTTTTATTGCCCGCTCAAAGCAGCAATAATAGACCGAATTTAGAACTTTTAAAACATTCTAGCAAAGTATATAGTCCATCAACATGCAGATATCTAACTTCTTTTGTTGCTGCTGCTCACAAGAAAAGTACTCTGTATTTTTGCTTTCTTTAAAAGGGAGAGTTTGCTATACTAACGTGTTTGAGTGAGCCATGCTGTTGGAGAGGCATATTCAGATTTGTTAATTTTCTTAATTGATTTGCGCCACTACCGCTTTCATATGTGTTCACTTTTGTGGCTGTTTCTTTATCGCTAATTTCTTTACCTTCTCCTCGGTCTAATATTCCCCTTAAATCCTTTGTATTTGTGATTTACACTTGGATGTAGGGCCACTTCACGTCCCTTCTTACCTCCTTTATCCCTGTTCTTTTTGGGAGAGAGACGGTTAATCAGAGCTTTGCTCACACTTTCGTGCGTCTCCTGCTCCTGACTCAGTGGCTTGCTGGCTGCAGAAGACCTGCCGACTCAATCGCAGGTCGCCATGTGTCTCTTTACAGCCATAAGGGGGATTTTCACAATGGCTTCAGTGCGATTCACAACTTGGCATGCAGCCTCACAGAAGATCCGACATTGTTTGGCTCTCTCCAGTGCAGCGCCCATTTCAGCAGGCGTCTGCACCGTTCTTTGCTAGCCTGTTCAATTTCTTTTTCTGCGGTGCACCGACCCTCTATATGCATTTGCACCATTAGGGGGATTGTACCTACTGTTCAAGAAGACTTTGAAGGAAAGCACCCTAGCGGCCGACGACGCACAGGGCATGCGCGCTGGCTGCCAATTGAGTATGGGATAATGCCCCACAATATAAGCGTCCATTTCTAAATGTTCGGCATGATTTAATGGTTGCAGAGACCATTGGCTGTTGTAGTCCCCTCACACACCAAGTGTTTTTTCCTGGGCAGCTGCTCCTTCAATGATCTCTTATCATTTGGTTATTTAAGCTACCTCAATTTAACCCTCGCATTAATGTTTTAGCTAGTTAGGTCTGTTATACCGAATACCTTAAATATTCTAGTGTCAAAATGTCTGAGGAACAGCTGGAGGACAGAATTGAAGGGAAATTAAAGGACCTGGTGAATAGAGGATTTGGGAAATTAATGGAATCACTAGATGAAACCATCAATAGTACGTTGGAGGCGTTCTCCAATAAATAGAAGGGCTTTAATCCGATTGATCAGCCCAAATGCTCTGGATGGGTAGGTAAGATCTGAAGGAAAAGAGCTTCAGGTGACTATTCTACTAAATAATCAACAAAACGAAGGTCACAAAGGAGATTTTGACATCGAAGAGAGCCGGTGATGGAATCTGTTCTTCTGGTGCCTTGGATGGGCAAGGAAAAGGCCCAAATGTCCCTATATGTATTTAAAGCGATGAGACTTATGGATCTGAGATCGACCTACTTTTTTCTCTGAATTTCCCTTTGATCGCGAGAACAGAGGTCAGGAGAAAAGGTGCATCGGGATCAAAGATGGGCATTGTTGAGGCTTTTGGGGGAAGAATTTGTTTGATCCCCTTTCAATTAAACACCTATTGTCCCCTGAGTGGGCACCTTCACAGCATGTCGCTGAGTAAAATTGTATTCTGGTTGAGAAGAGAGATCCCTAGGGATGTAAGATCTTGCTTCAAATCAGTGACCCGTCCCCTCCTACCCTGACAAAGTCACAATGACCCCAGTGTTGGACCCCAAGGTAGTAGCATTTATTAACAAAGGGGGCAAAAACCCAAGGACAGGGCTCAACAGGGGCTTGACTTCCCGCCAAGACTGTCCGCTAGACATCATTGCCATTTTCAACATCTTGGTGAAATGACCAAAGGTGGCCTACCTCAGTGAGACTCTAGTCGATCCCAAAGAACTGTCTGCCTCCTGGGGAATACTAACACAGCTCTCTCTAACGTGAGGTGAAAGAGCATCCTCCTTAATATCGACCCCAAGTTGATCGAATTGGCAAGCAAGGAAGGGGGCCCCTCCTCTCAGGGGCTTCTCCTCGGAGATTAATTTATTAAGGATATGGCCTAGTATGTAGGGGTTTTCAGCTTCATACAAAAATCGCAGAAAGCTATCAAGAGGGTAATCCAGGACAAGGTTTTTGGTAGGGCTGCGAGAATGAAGGGGTTGGTTCTTTGGCCGAGATTACGCTTCATGCAGACCTTCATGAGATATGGCAACAGATGTGCCCAGACAAGCTTCGGGTCCAACTAAGGGTTCTACCCCCTCAGACTGGTTCTGCTGCAGGGACTCCAGTGGAGAGCGAGACAAAGAGGATTTTCTGCAGGTAAGAGTAGAATGATCCTTCAGATACCCCTTTAAGGGTGGGGGACAGGTTGGACCAGTTCTGTGGGAATTGGAGAATGGTAATGCAGGATCCATGGGTCCTGTGCATTTCCAAGTGATACAAGTTGGAGTTTATAGACACTCCAGTCCAGGTGAAGACTCCCCAGGAAATAAAATTCCCACAAAATTGGTTATGCAAGAGGTAGAGGACTTGCTGGCAAAAGGGGCTATCCAGGAGGCTTGGGCTCCGGGGTAGGTTTTGTCAGTAATATTTTCCTGGTTAAAAAGAAAGACAAAGGAAAGAGACCAGTGATCAATTTGAATTAGCAGAACTAATGGGTGGTCTATTGCCACTTCAAGATGGAGGGGATGTACTTGATAACAGGGGGAAGTGGCGAACAAGACTGGATCTCAAGGATGCATATAGGACTATCCCTATTTGGCCTCCCCATCAGAGGTACTTCCAGTTTACCTGGAAAGGCAAGCTTTAGAAATTTTGCAATCTCCCTTTCGGCCTCTCCTCAACAGCCTGGTGCTTTACCAAATTCGTTCACCCAATAACAGCTTGGCTCTGGGCAAGGAGAGTAAGACTAATAATTTATATGGACGATATTCTAATAATGGGTCAATCCAGGGAACTAGTGTTAAAACGCACCAAAATGACCATTCAGTTACTAGTAAAGTTAGGCTTTATAATAAACCGGAACAAGTATTGCTTATTACCAGGTCAGGACACTCAGTTTCTCAATTTTATTGTAGCTGCAGTTCAGGCAGAGGTGCGGCTACCAAAGGATTTTTTTTTTAAATTGCACAACAAATTGAGGAAAGTGTTAGAAAAAGAGGAAATATCGCTGAGGGTCTTAGCAAGGATTCCGGGCCTGTTACCTTCCATGATTCCAGGCCCCCTGTACTACCGGATCCTCCAAAGACTCAAAACAAGGTGCTTGTGAACCAATCGGTCATACTCACAAATGTTGTCCCTATATCAGGATTCAAGGGAGGCGCTATTGTGGTGGTTTAGGAACGCAGACCCTTGGAATGGGAGGGATATTTCCAGGGAGGAACCCAAACTAGTGATAGAATCGGATACAAGTTTAGAAAGATGGGGAGCGAGGTGTGGGAACTCTTCCACAGGGGGTCACTAGACAGTTCAAGAGAGGAAATTACATATAAATTGCTTAGAATGGTTGGCAGGTTGGTTAGTTTGTGGTATGCTGCTTCACCTAGAAAATGGTGAGATACTGTGTAATCCTTCTTATGGACAATGTGTCAGCAGTGAGGTACATCAGCAAGATGGGTGTACCGGATTCCAAGGGTCTTGCAGATTTAGCAAGGGACTTTTGGGGCTGCTGTTTGAGCAAAGGAATTTCTATTGTGGTGGAATGTATTCCGGGGTTAAGCAATGGTGTGGCAGATTGGTTTTCTCTGAATTTCAGGGGCTCCAGCAACTGGATATTGAACAGGAAGGTGATCTTCAGTATTCAGGAGAGATGGGGTCCCTTCGGAGTGGACCTCTTGGCGGACAGGTTGAACACAGTTGATGAGATTATTCAGCTGGAGGCCGGACCAGCAGGCTTGGGGAGTAGATGCTTTTCTGCAGGATTTGGAGGGGTTTAGCACCTTATGCTTTCCCTCCATTTGCTGTGCTGCCAAGATTCTTTCTGCAAACGTGCAAATGCAGGGAAACAGTGGCGATAACCCCTCTGTGGAGGTCACAGGCTTGGTTTCCAGTAATGTTGGAAAATGGCAACAGACTTTCCTATCCTAGTGCAGACTTTTAAGGATGTAATTCTAGGGCCTAGGGGAGAATTTCACACTCTAGTGGAACAGAGTCTACTTGCTCTGATGGCGTGGAGAATTTCAGGAGATAGTAGGACATGCCAGGGCTGTCGGCAGATGCTTTCCGGCTCCTATCAGAAATGGGCTTCTGGAACAAAAAAAGCATATCGACTCGTTTGGAACAAATGGGTTTGTTGGTGTGCAACGGAATTACGATCACGTTTGAAATGATTTAGTGCATGTGAAAAACTATCAAACAGAGTTGTTAGGTTCAGGTTTGTCCTGCAGAACAGTAAATGTCTATAGGTCAGTTGTAGTAGCCGGACACTGTTTGGTAGATGGCGTATCTGTTGGCCAGAACTTACTGACAAAGAAAATCAGGCGTAGCATACAAATTCAGAACCCACCTACAGCAAAGTACACTTCCTTGTAGTATGTTTTACACGTTTTAGCGAATTGAGGAGCAAACTCCACTCTGTTGTTAACATATTTCTTACAAACTAGTGGCTTTACGTTGTTTGGTGTCATTTATGCGGGCTTTGGATGTAAAGGCTCTGGATGTCACAAGCAAGTCCTATCAGTCTGAGGTAGTTTGTTTTTATAATAAAAGGAGACAAATGTTATAGAGTTATGTTATAGATACTTCTATAGTGCACGACTCACTCGCATCTCGGTGCTTGACTAGAAATATTATTGAGACAAAGACCTTGTGTACCACTATATTCTATCCTTACTTAGAGGCGAATCAAAGGCTTTGCATGGTTAAGTGTCTGAAAGGGTATGAGAAAAGAACAGAGGGGTTGAGGAATGGTGTTGAGCAATTGTTGATTTCATACAGATGGCCTCAGGGTTGTTCTCCCCCCCCCTCTCCCCCCCCCCACCCCCCCCCACCCACCCCCACCCCCACCTCCCGCCTCATACCATGGCAAGATGGGTGAAACGTGATATGAGAGGCTAGTGTGGACGGGTCTAGATTTGGCGTATTCACTTACAGCGCCCTTGGCATCAAAAGTTTTTGTCGAGGGGTGTGTGGCTTGCAAAACCTAAGAGCTGTAAATTGGTCCAAATGCAAATGCAATTCATGTGTTAGCAGCACTTTAACCTTGCATAATGTTAGCTTCTGTGTCCTGACATAAAATATAGATTTTTCACAGTCTGGTGGTCAGAAAATCTGGATTTTATTAATGACAGGGAGGCTATGATTATGCCTCTGCATAAATACCTACCCTGATGGAGTAAAGACATGATGTTGTATTTTCTTTCAGATTAAGAAGAGTTGGGATAATAATATTTGGAACAACCTTTGGCGTGTGTTCACCTTTGGAGTTTAGTTCCATGTTTTGGATTTATCGCAGCGATGAAAGAAGAAAGATGGCTGCTTGTTGATAGACTATAATAATTACTGGAAGGTTTTAAAAGTTCTAAATTCTTTTTTGTTGCTGCTGCGGACAATGAAAGGGGATTTGGATAATCTTGGCCTCTGTGTCATTAATAAAATCCAGATTTTCTGCTCACCAGGCTGTAAAAAATCTCCATTTTCCACTAGTTTATCAGTTGGCTTTTAGAATTTTAGGTCCTATTTTCAATAGATATTTCCACGTTAAGAATACTTGTGGTTCTTGCTTTTGTATTCAGTAAGGTTAAAAAAAAGTTAGCTTCTGCAAACTTTGCTGACATATGGTAAATGTTTTAAACATTGTTTCGATGTCTAAAAAGTTGAAATGTCTCCCAACACATGAGACATTTCAAAAATCTTTTTCCATAGCGAGCTGGCAATGTATCCCTGATTAACAAAGGTACATTGTATGTGCCTCTCTGCGTCCTATATGTTCATACTGTGTGCATCGTATACATGTTATGCAGATGTAGCATCCGCACCGGTGTGGACGTGTGTTTTTGGAGGGACCAAGTGTGTTAGATTCAATTTAGATGAACACCTGCAAAGGAGTAAGCTTTCATGTATTCAGAATGTTTGGAAACTCTACTTGGCCAAAAATGAATCCTCTTTTGGCAGTGCAACGTGTTTATATCTGCTGTTAGCTAAGAATTTGCAATTTCTTTAAAAATTCTCTAAATAATATGCTTATCTTTGGGGGCTTTCAGCTTGCCTTCTCCATTCATTATTCTGTTGTCATTCACATGTTTGTTCTGCCCACTACAGCATGAGGTCAATGGGTCTGTCCATTTCAATAATTGGCTCTTTTCACTGAGAGTGACTGTTTTCTGTTGTCTCACAAAGAGCACATCCACACACAAAGCAGGTTCTTTACATGCCAGGGACTACTATGGCAATGTGTGCTATTTGAGAACAAACAAGAGCCCAGTAGTTCTCCGAAAAAAGTTTTACAAAAACCATGACAAAACCAGCATCGACAAATCTAAAAGCCTAGCAGCCAGTGCCAGACTTACTGACTTTACCAATATGTTAGAATAAGTGCGTTGGAAGGTGTATTACTGGTTTATACATCTTTTCCCACATGGAAAAATATACTGTGAAAATAAAGTATAAACTAATTCGTTTGCTAACCAATCACATGTGGGGTGTGTACATTGAGCAGATTATTGCAAGTAAAGGGCTTGGAGATTGACTTCATTAATGAGTGGAAATGATATACATGTATGTAGTGTGCTACCTACGGTGTTACCATGAGTGAAAATAGAATGTATACAAGTGGTAAATATGTAAAAAACGAAACCTGTATAAATGTAAATTAAGGTTATTATTAACGTGAATATTACAGAATCCTTCATAAGGACATAGGGTTGTTTACAGGTTTAAATGAAAACCTTTGCGATCCTGCCCTATGATGCTAAACAGTGTGGCATACCACAGTATTAACACATTCTTATTGCAATTATGAATTGCTGATCACATACCCCAAACCCACCAGGTTACAAATTATCAGCAACTCCTTTTAGTATAGAGTGTTAGCATCAGTTTTTCAATTTTCCTGATTTTTAATCAGGCAACTTATTATTGTAAATGCCAGGGTTCTTTTAACGTACCTTTGAGTCCTTTGGGAGAAGTTGACGATTCGAACAGGTATTCTTGATTGAAGGTCATACACCAAACCCACTCTAAATTTGTGCATGCTTGAAATGGATGCTTGTGATAAGGAAATGCTCCAAATATGGAACGCCATAATAAATCAAGGGTGAGGGGCTTTGTTTAATGTTATATGCTGAAGAATCTGGCATTAACCTTATTTTTATTACAAGGAAATAAGGAGGGTGTATCTTGTCTCAGTGTGTAACAATCATTGAGAAGGAGCACAGAAAGTGATTGGTCACCGAACAATAGAAAAGATGAAATAATTAATCGAGGCAGTAAAGAATGAGGTTTAAATTAAGCCCTATAAGCATTTTTGTTATGCCTAACTAATGAGGGAGGTATCAAGATGTTTTTTTACTGAGAGCGTCTTCCATGGCATAATTGTTGGAAGTCTGTAGCTAGATCTTTGATTTGGGTGAGCACTTCATTTTGCGTGATAATTTGGCTGGGGCTGGCATTGCTGCAGTAGGTATTTTCTTGCAACTCCGATTAGTTTTTCTTTCTTTGGAGCACGTTCCTGTCTCCATGAGAATCCCTATATTCTGACAATAGGGACTGTTTACTTGCAGGAATTAGTGTTCTTTGAGCTAAACTGATTAGAAGAGCTCCAAGCTCAGGTCAGTTTTTAGGTCTCGCCTAGCTAACACAGCGCATGCGCTTTATCGTCTTGGCGAGACTATTGTCGCTTTCCAAAAGGTGACAAACCATGTGCGCGCCTGGACAGGCGATGTGCACGCGCACGGCGTCAGGACAATCCGTATGTGTGCACATCGCTTTCCCTGTTTAGGGATAGGGTTACACAGCGAGCGCATCGCCTGTCCATTTCACTGGACGCTTTGCAGACTGACAGAGAAGCAGGTGTCGCCGAAGTGACCAGACGGACGGAACCTGGGGGAGGCTGGCAGAGCCAAGCCAGCTCAACCTCCGTAGGGGCATCCGATTGGAATCCGTGGCAAACAGGGGGCCAAGAGAGGGCGTAATCGGTATTTAGGGAAGATTAGATTAGAGGGACTGTTTCCAAACAAAACTATCCAAGGTGTGACAGGATCACCAGGGTCGTAGATGAAGGCCGAGCGATGGATGGAGTCACCGTGAATGGCGCCCAGGCCTCAGGCACAACAGTGCTCTAGGCACTTGGAGAAAAGGGAGCTATTGTTGAAACGCTTGGCTACAGACTTACTGGACCCAAAGTGGTGCATATTACACACCCTCTTCCAGGGACAGAGAGCCTTTGTCATGAATCATAACAGAAAGATTCTTAAGTACTCCTATAGGTCGTGGGGTGCATTGCCCTCACAGCACTCCTATAGATCCTGTTGTGCGTAAATAAGTCTGCATCCCCTCACTATTAAAAGCGATCTGAACCGAAGCGAAGGAGACCAGAGTCTGACACCTGCCTTTAGATCTATCAGCATTCCCTCAGCCAATAGCACTACTTCCTCGCATGTCAAGTTTTGTACATCCTTAACCCTGCCGTTTTCATTTGCCACCTCATCCCTTCCTCTAGTGAACAGCACGTCACAGGTTTGAATCCCTTCATAGGCATCTTATCCTTCTAGCCTCCAGTTGGAGATAAATGAGGTACCTTACTTTGGGGTTAGGGTCTCTGTTTAGAGCTTCGAAACTGCAAGGTACCGTTTGAAGCCCAATGTAAAAAAAAAGTTATTATTTACCACTTCCTCCACCTTCCCTTTACCCCCATCTCCTTCCTTCCTTGCAGCACTCCCCTTTCTTCAGGTGTGTCGCTCTTTTCCACACACTCCACTTTTAAATGTAGCATGACCGAGCTCCCCATCACCTTGTACGTTTTTTATTGTTTGTTTTTTATTCTGACCATGCACCTCACTCAAACTGTTTCAACTCCAGGGTGCGCTTCTCACCTCTAAGGCAAACAAGCTCTTCTGGTCATGGTCAGACTCCACGCCCCTTGGCCAAGGTTTCGCCACTCATGCACTCAACTTCTACTTCCACATTTACATGTTTAAAGTATCGTTTCACGTGCATGGGTATTTTCAAGTGCAAAAATGACTGCAGTAATTCGTTTTATGGTCCTTTTTAGTATCTGGCTCCAACTTTTGCATCATGCAATGGGGAATTGTGTCCCTCTGCGGATTATTAGAACCCTGTGTCTCCATGTTGCTGATCCTGTGTGCTGGAGTCTGAGTGCTTCTGCATCGGGGGTTCGTGTGATCCGTATTCTTTGCTTTGTACTTTGACGTTTAGTAATATAACGTTTTCCAGATTTGCTGAATCAATTTGTTGACTGCAATTTAGTCGTGAACATCCAGACTGTTACTAATTGCTTACATTGTATTTCCTTTTAACTATCCGCGTATCCTTCAGCATTGTCCATTTTTTGCCGATAATCGTCCCAGGGTGACTTGACGGCAACAACATCAGTATTCCTCCGCCACCCCCCCCCCCCACTGCATCTTTTGTACAGGCCTTTCTGGTGTGTTCATGGAGTTATAGGTTCCTCCGCTTAAGACAGACCCCCATCTAACCCATGGTAGTGTCTCCATTTAGACCAGACCCTACGGAACTTTCTCGGGCACCCTCTGGCCTTGTATGTCACCCTTTCTGCGGCCATGTACATGTCCAGCCCTCTCCTCCATTCCTCTATCTTCGGCGAAACCGAGGACCCCCAGTGTTTTGCTATGTCTCTTTTTGCCACCACTAATGCCAGCATGAGGAAGGTTAGTAAGGGTCTCGTAAGGTCGACGTCGTTAGTCATTCCCAACAGTGCCAGTTTTGGTTCCGGTTGGAGAGGGATCTCCAGCACCACGCTCAGCTCCGCGAAGATGGAGGACCAATATTGGCGAATCGAGGCGCACGTCCACACCAGGTGGTAAAAGTCCCCGTCCTCTAGCTTACATTTGAGGCATTTCTTGTCGTTCGTTTTCCCCATGCGATAGAGACGTACTTTGTCATAGTACGTTCTATGGAGCACATTAAATTGGATAAGGCGCAGTCTGGATTTAATAGCCGCGTCCCTGGGGTGCATTAATACTGTGTCCCAGTCAATGTCGTCCATTGTTCCCACCTCAGTTTCCCAGTTTCGTCAGATCGCCTAGCATGTTATTTATCAGAGTTTTATATGTGAGTGAGACCACTTTCCCCTGTATTTGTTCCTGGAGTAGCCTTCCCTCTAATGAGGCATTTTATGGAAGGCCGGCTAGTTGTATGTTCTGGGCCTGCCAAGCATGTCGAAACTGCGCATACTTGAAGTGCTGCGAAGGGTGCAAACCAAATTCAGTCTTCAATGTCATAAAGGTTTTCAGCGCCCCTTTGGCAATCACATCCCCTATAGTGGGGAAGCCTATGTCATCCCATTTGTGAAAGCCTCTCAGCTTATTAAGCTCTGTCAGCCACCTGCAATGCCAGAGCGACGTTTGCCTCGTGGGGGACTTCTTCCAACCCATGCGTTTCATGGCTTTGTTCCATAATAGGAGGGTAATTACAGTCGCCGGAAGCAGTGGTTCCCTATGAGTGCCACCATATAGGTAATATAGTAGGTTTCGCAAAGACATTTTGTGTCTTTCAAGAGCAGAAGTAGGGTGTCCCGCCGGGGCGTGGAGCCAGTCATTGACTGGCGCAATATGTTCCGCCCAGTAGTATGCCTCCAGGTTCGGTTCGGTAGGGAATTCCCCCCGCAGTATTGATGTCTCTGGAGAGTAGTTAATGCCACTCTGGGTTGCTTCCCCAACCAAAGGAAGGCCCTCAGGTCTGCGTGTATTCTGGAGATTACAGCTGGTGGGAGCGGATAATACACATTTTGTAGGGCATATATGTACTTGGGTAAGACAATCATCTTATACATGGCCGCCCGACCCAGGAGTGTGAGTGGGAGCTGCCTGCAGCGATCCATATCCGCAATAGAGTTCGACCTGACGTGCTTCACGTTACTTTGGAAGGATACCGTTTTATCTAGGGTTATATAAACTCCAAGGTATTGGAAGCCCTCCACCATGGTTAGTAATTGTCCCGGGAGTTGCCCTCAGTCTCCCCGCCCCCTGGGGTCATATAGGACTGACTTGTGCCAATTAATTCGATACCCTGAGTGTCCACCATAACTCTCCAGTTCGTGGAATAGGGCGGGCAAGGTCGTTGCGGGGTTTGTAATATACAGCAGGATATCATCCGCGTATAGGGAGATTTTCTCCTGTGTGGGATCCAAATCGGTCCTCCTAAAGCCTCCGATGTCTGCATTTTGCCAAATCCTAGCGGCCAGTGCTTCCATAGTGAGTGCGAAAAGGAGGGGGGACAGCGGGCATCCCTGTCGGGTTCCCCTTTCGATCCGGAATTCTCTAGACACCCTCCCATTTACTTTGACTCTGGCCCTGAGGCCAGTGTACAGGAGCTGTATCCATTTCCGGTACTTCGGTCCGAAGCCAAATTTCCGCAAGATTCCCTCAAGGAACGGCCAGTGGACGGCATCAAAGGCCTTCTCGGCGTCGAGGGATAGAAACCAGTGGGGCTTCTTCCTATCTTTCACCTCCTGTAGCCAGTTGTGGGAACGCCGGAGGTTCAGTCTGGTAGCCCTATCTGGGAGAAATTAGTAATGAATATTTTTGATGGTTTAGTCACTCAAATACTTTTTGGGGGAATTCCTGTTTGTGTTTGATGCTCTTTACTTAGGATTTAGTTTGATCATTTCATGCTTTTCACTTAATTTGAACAAAACTAATTTCATAAGGACACACGCTTAGATATAAGTATGTGTTGCCGCCATTGCACTGTCAAGGTTCTGGATAAGTAAAGCACCTTACTGACTGGGTATTCTTAAACCAGAGAACATTGATCTTCACTCACACAACTTTGGATGTTTCAACCATTTTGTAAACATGACACTCTGGAAATATCCATACAGTCTAATATATTTAACTGACCCCTTCACATTGCAGCAGCGCTTCAGTGTCGATATACATTTGTCAACATGTTGAGTTAAGATTTGCTAAACCTAGTGCGAAAGATTCACTCTAATGTATGCCATATTTTAATGCACCCAGTGATGGTGTTTGTTATTAATACACATGTTTACAGATGTCATTATTTACCAGGTTGACTAAAGAGGCAGCAGAACGGATTTGAGGTTTGGATGTTGGGCTGCCTGTTCATTATAACACCATGAGCGATGTGGTTGTGTTGAATTAGTAACTGAGCCACATTGTCCCTTTTTTCTCATTTGTACCATACCTTACCTGTGCATGCTATGTTGAAGGGTAGGCAAAATATTTGAAAGCGGTTTGGGTGGGGGACCTCGTTTTAGTTATAGTATAAGTTAAAGTTTATACTGGAATCTATGGAAGAAAATGTTTTCATTAATTTTAACAGTGGAAAAAATGCTTCATCAGCGCCTTTTGGAAAATTAAATATAGCACACATTTCCTTGCCTGCTTTAATTTTTAGAGGGTTTAGTCTGTTTTATTTTTTTCATTTTTGTTCTGATTGAAGTGTCCATAAATGCACCCCTTTAATTAAAATGTTATATGATAAAGGGAGTTTGGGGTAAATTGTGCCTTAAACGCTTTGGGGTCGTGTTTTGGGAGCGAGGAAATGTTTTTGCCACCATGCATTTCAGATCCAAATTAATATTTTGTTAATCCCCTTTGGAACGCTTCCGGATTATTCTTTGATCTTAGTGCAGCTATGGTGCAGTCACTATCTTAATTTGCACTGCACTGACCGAACAGTGTAGGGGTGAACTTGGAATTGGCTACAGTTTACCCATGTACACTACATGGGTCTTGTTCTTCATGAAAAAGATTCTAGATTATATTGAAGCACGAGATTTGAGTGGTGCTTTTCAGTTGGTCTAGGTTTGAGTTTTGGCTGCTGTTGCTGTATCTCCAGGCTCTTCTATCTCACGTTTTTTCTTGCTAACACTTCTTGTAGGTGATCATCACCTGAGAGTAGCTCGAGGTTGATCTCTTGAAATTTGTTAATTAGTTCTGGCAGCTCCTACTGTTGTCTGTCTGCAGCTTTTGTGCGGTGCCAGGGGACTGCATTGTTTGTGCCCAGACAACACTGAAATTCACTCTCTTGCAAGGTTACTAATGAGAATAGGCAAGAGTTGCTTAGTTTTCTGTAAACAAGCCCACTAGCCACCGGTAGCAATCAGGAACTTTCCATTCGTTTGGGCACAGAGATGAGAATTATGTTGTGCAATGATTTGTTCGGTGAATATTGGCCAAAAAAAGTTTCTCTCTCTGATTTGTTGATTTGGACATTAACAGCACTGTTTTTACTCCGATAATATAAGGCTGGAGGATCCTCTGTAAACGTGATCCTATTTTAATCCGAGAAGGTGTCCTTGGGTTTGTCAATTCTGTTCTCCGAAGGCCAGCTAGACTTATTTGTCTGGATTTCTGTTCTTACTTGTCCTGGGCATCTGTGTTAAAAGTATTCCAAAAAGGAAAGAAATATAAATTTGTTGTGCATTGGCACAGATACGTGTCATGAATACATAAGACACATGGTGAACAGAGTAGATTCACGCATTCCTGTGCTTACGTCTGATGTAAATAGTTTTTAAATCTAACCTTTACGTGCATTTCTCCTGATGTTGCACTGGTGCATTAAAGGTTCCACCTGAGGCAACCTGTTGGGTTCCCAGTCCTGCCTGATCTAAATGGTCATCTGTTCTTGTTTCAGTCCCTGTCTAACCTGTTGGTATGATCTTAAAATGATCCACGTTGCATTCTACCTAAACTATTGGGGCGTCATCTCTGGTTTCCTACCCCATATGACTTAACCCATTGGAGTGTCTTGGTATGTTTTATATGGCATGTAATTTAACTAACTGAGGTGACTGGGAATATATCCTACACTATAGCAGGGGCATTATTAATCTCTCCCCATTTCATGCTTGAGCAGTGAATGGGGGGCCTCTGGGCAGTCCTCTATAGCCTAAATCTTTTAAATTGTTGTTTCTGGCTCTTTTCGCTTTGATCTCAGACACTGGTCTCCAAACAAAAGCACATACTTTTTAGTGGGGTTGACAAATGGAACAAAAAGAAGTAGGCTGGAGAGATAACTGGAGAAAGGGTAAAGCACGAAAAAAGAAAGGAAAGCAGGAAAGAAATTTCAAATGAGGATGGAGAATAAAGGATATAGAAAAATAAGAGGAATGAAAATGGACCGGAAGGATGTAGTTGAGGCGGGCAGGAAGAAGGGAGAGAGCATGCTGGAGTGAAAAAAACTGGACAAAATTGTAAGAAAAAAGGAAAGAAAGGTGGTGATCGATTGAAAAGAACAGAAAAAGAAATACAACAATAATGTAAGATAAGGTACAAACTGAGAAATAGATTAAAAGCAAAGCAAGATGAAAACATTTGTAAAAAATTATGTACAGGAAATAAGGCAAAAGATGAAGGGGAAATGAAGATAACAGAATATTGAAAGATGTTAACAAGGACAAATCTGTAATAAAAACAAAGCTAGGAAGAAGGAAGCAAAGATAGAAACAAAATGAAAAGAAAGACATATGAATGAAAAATGTAAACGAGGATAGATTTGCGCCTTAGGAAGATATTACTGCATTGATTAACCTTCTAAAATACATCTGAATGCCCACTCTCCTCACTGCATCGTGTCTGCATGATTATCTGTACCACAGCTGTCTGTGAATATATAAACGCACCACCTTCCTCCCTATTGAAGAGGGAAAGCACCTGGCAACCGGTCAATTAAATCCGTAACTATACCCTCCTGTCTAAATAGCTGGCTCTGCTTTACTTTCAGAGTCTGTGAAGTCTCGGTCTAGATTCCTTAAAGTACTGTCAAAATTCGCCCATCTAAAGGATAGTGGATATTTTTAACATTTCCCTGCCTAGTTTCTTTTTATGAGTGGGGGGGGGATTAAAGTAGGCTATCAGAAAAATATATTTTAGAATGCAATCTCTTAATTATAATTGTCTCCATTTAAAAAATAAAGGCTGAGAATATTTTTCATATGAACTGGTTTTCTTTCAGATAATTTTCAAAATGAAAGCTGTCTGCAAAATTGTGATCCAGATCACTGACATATAGGGCAAGTGTATTTTAATCTTTATACATTTAAAAAAGATATCGACAATATGATAGAGAGCTATGGAAAAAAATGTACGTACTTTCATAACCTTCGTGGTCTCTGTCTTCTATTTTGAGTGTTGTATGTAAGAGTTATGACTGTGCATTGTCTGAATAGTGAACCACATTCCAATTCTTGCAAATTCGTAATTTATACATTTACTTACTGTCCTGTCTAGGGTTAGAACAATATTGAAGTCTGCGTTTATGCAAATGGTGGCTTTTTGATTGCAGTCAAGTCAAACCACTTAGCAAGTAATGATTTTTCACCAGAGAGTGCTATCCACAAATAATTGAGGTGTAGTGATACACGATCATTAATTTAAATGTATAGATCCAATGGAAGATTGGATATGTTAGAAAATAACCTGACATTATTAGACTACAGATCAGCTGTGACTATATTTTTCCCCATATTTTGGATGTTGAGCAAATGGTGTAGTCTTGTTTGTGATCATGGAGCTATTGTCACATAATAACTAAAATTAATTCCGAATTATGACCTGGTTTGATTAACCCTTATAGCCTTCTGATAACTTTTGATTGTTTCAGATCCTAAATTGCCAGAGGCATCCTTGTACCTTTACTGAGAAACCCTTGTTTATGTAAGCTCTTAGCAACGTTTGGACAGTGCCGAACATTAGGCTGTTGAGAACTTTCAGCAAAAAATAATGATTAATCAACTTTCCTAAAGCATGATTCTTGTTTCTAAATGTATAGCATGATGCCTGTTTTCTGCATAGCTTTTTATTTTTGAGGTACACAGACAGTGATAGCAGTGGCCTATTGTGCTTTTGTAAACGGACACATGGATTAATGTGTGGTTTTGACAACTACTGCTGGCCATGAAAGAATAGTCAGATTTTTATGTCTGCGTATGACTTTTTTTTGTTATATTTATTTTCTGGTTATCTGCTCTGTTCACTTTTAATAGTCCATTCCACACCTCCCGCCTTTGTCTCCGCATTAACACCCTAAAATATCTGCACTGCTGTGTTCTACTGAATTAATCAAAAATGCATAATTCTGCTGCACCAAACAGTACTATACTCCCTTGATTACATATATCATGTTTTCTCATTTTAACTTTTAAAGAAGTGATGCCCACAAATGCAAAAAATACAGGATAAGTCTAGATAATTAAACTTAATGTGCAGAACTGTTTTTAAGGGACAAAAGAGATGGAGATGCAGGTACGGTCTCATAATACATTTTTCATCCTGAGGAGCGACTGTGTGTATCTATTAACCCTAAAATGTGGCCACACATATATCTTTCTTTGGAGATGGAGAGTGCATCCATATATGTAGAGATTATTTGCTTGTTTTTCCAGGCATTTTGAGGGTGTTTTCTCTCTGTAGGATCTGCCAACGGTTGCTAAAGCTCTGATCAGCAGCAGTGCTATTTTTTTCTTTTTAAATGTCACAAAGGAAGCTGCGATTTCTCCCTCCAGACATGCCTGCGCTTTCAGCCTTGATACAGACAGACGCCCCAGTTAAATTAATAAAGGCGCTCTATGCTCATGCACAAGATGCACGTATATCAGGGGTGGTAAAAGCTCGACTGGAGTGGCAGAGAGATTTAGGTAGGAACATTGACAATAATGGATGGCGATACTGTTCTAGGACAAAGGAGATATTGCTCAATGGGAGACGCCGGCTAATACCATTCAAATTCATAAACTGTTTATTTCACACCGGAGCGACTGTTCCGATACGGATTGTGCGACCCTGCAGAATGCCAATGATGTCGGGAGCGAGAAGTCTGGTTTATACATGCTGGTTGGTATTGGTCAGGGATACACACATTCTGGGAAAAGATCTTCATAGAGCTGGGAGTAATTGCGAGCTGTCCCATAGAAATTGACCAATGCTGGCTATACTAGAATATGACAAGTTGATAGACAAGACAGTTCGGAAGCTGGTAGTGGCGATGCGTTGGGCTAGAGGCCCCATCCCGGCACTTGAGGAGTGTCATTTGGATATGGTATACTGCAATACACAATCAGATGTATATAGCAAACTCCTGCCACCCCAGAGCCGCCCTAAAAATTACTGAACTCCATATCAAGAATACTTAGAGGGGGTAGACACAGGAGACCTAGAGGTGAAGCGGGAGTAAATAACCAAAATGGCTAGTTATTGGCCGGGAAAACGAGTAATGTGAATTGTATTACACTATGTTTGAATTATGAATACAGAAGGAATGGGGCCTGAACCGATAAAAGGGGACATATGCTGTAAGAGAATCTATGCGGAGGTTGTTTATCCTATACTGGGTCGAAGGAATGCTATCATGACATACTTGCCCAAGAACCCAGAGTGCTTCTTTCTTGAAGATATGGATATTATGAATAGTGATTTTTACTAAACCATAACATGCAGATATGTTGTTGTAATATTGATCTATGATGTATCCAGCCAGACTGTATCCTTTTGACGAATTGTCAATAAATTAAATTTAAAAAAAGGAAGCTACGATTTCTCATTAACACCTTGCCTGTGGCAGGAATTCCAGCCCAGAGCTGGACATTCCCATTGCGGGCGTGGTCGTGACAGAACCATGCCGTCATGAGCACAGCCCAACCGTGACTCATGACGGCATGGTTCTGTCACGAGCATCGAAGGGGTTAAGCAATATTTTTTGATGTCTGCTTTGGAGAATGAACAGGCTTAGTATAAAACTGGTGGTGTTCTCATTCCATTCATCTTAAAATTTCATTTTTAATTTTTCTTGATTATTCAGTTTTTTGTGGTTAGAATGTGCATTGTACTACAATAGTGTAGGAATAGAACAAAAACAGCAGTATCGCCCAACTGTATTAAATATCCAAAGCTAGAAATTATCTGGTCATGTGATATTGAATATATTGGCCTTTGGCCTTTGGTAACTGCTCATGCGGTAGGAGTAGTTTCTTAGGCACACCGAGAGAGAAGGAGGAGAGTAGG
Source organism: Lissotriton vulgaris (assembly GCF_964263255.1). Classification (NCBI taxonomy): domain Eukaryota; kingdom Metazoa; phylum Chordata; class Amphibia; order Caudata; family Salamandridae; genus Lissotriton; species Lissotriton vulgaris. The sequence continues at coordinate 1,491,816,942 of NC_141685.1, forward strand.
AGGCGGGAAGGAGAAAGTGATCAACAAGATACCTCAGTCATGGTTTACTAATTTCTCTTCAGAGTTTCTAAAGGTGGAGATAAACATGCACTATAAATGGTGATATCTGTGGCAACTTTGAGTTTCATGATGTCTGGTTGTTTCGAAAAGTAAATCATGGGTTCCAGATCTATTCGGGAGGGGATGGTTTGACACACAGCCTTCTTTTTTTAATACGTTTTGAATACGTATTGTTCTGAATTTTGGAACACAATTATCCACCAAGTTGACCCAAAGTTCAAGTCCATTCTGAGACACCTTGGCTGATCATAAAGAGCTTTCGTATTTCTCTTGCCATAGCTGTATTTCTCACAGTTAAATAATTTGCGGGGTTCGGACGTCCCCCGGTAGTCCTCCGCACATGCCCACCGTGACAGGCCGTCCGACGCATGGAAGGGATTAATTTCGATCCCTTCTTTGTAAAGACTAATACCAGTGGAGTACTAGTTAAGGTACCTATAGAGTTTGTTGTTTTAAATTAAAATAGACAACGATTCTTACCATCAAACACTTGGTAGAAACACGATTTCTGTATTTTGTAACTTCACAGAATATTGTACCTGTGAGACTTCTGAATAAATTAGTTAATTTGATTTTGCCCCAGAAAATCTTGCATCAAGTTGCTTTGCGTGATTGCATTTTAAGCCTTCACATTTTTTGGTGAGAGATGATCGAGTTTCATAACTGGGTAGATTTGTACAGAAGGTTTTTGTTTGGGTTTACTATTGTTTGGTACCAGCTTGGGATCTCCTAATATTTTAGTTCAATAAAAAAAAAAAGAATTCAAAACGGGTGTAGTCTGTATTAAAATACCCCTTCGCATCCAGTGCCTGGCCTGCCACACTGCGCACAACATGGCGAGCACAGAGATGACTTATAAAATAGTTTCCTACTGGTACCTTACTGCACACCTCTCCAGGCGTGGTGCCCGGGATGCATAAATGAATGCTTAAGAGCCTGCGGTGGGTCAGGCACCTTAGTGTACCTATTCTTGCATTGCCCGTAGCTGGTCCGCTACTTAAGAACAAATCCTATAGGACATGGAAAGGGCCTTCAATACAACTATCCGAGGTTTCTGTCATACACTATACTGGGGCTTCCTAACCTCTTGACATATCCTCTGTGTTCGATTAGGGGGAGGCAGATTGTCCTGGCTTTAGGAGTAGATAATCAGGTCAAACTCTCCACCTGGGGCTCCGACAGGATCCCCCAACTACACAGCTTGATTACTTAACGATGGTACATTTTGGGGGATGGAAAAGCTATCCTTCACTGTAGAATCGAAACATGACTTACCCTGAACTGTGGGCCTCATTCATCACCGTCCTGTCCACTGAATTCAATGAACTGACTTGCCAAACTTATCTTAAGCTGTTGCACTTGCTCCCTTCGGCGCAGACGCCCGCTGGGTAAAGTCCCACCGTAAGGGCTGAATAATGGCCCTCGCTCACTCAGGTCCATCAATCGGGCCACCATACCGAAGATGTATGTCACTGATGCTACCCTTTTGGAAGGAGTAATGGTGGGTGTGGGGGGGGGGGGGGGGGGGGGGGGGAGATAAGTGGGATGTTTTAAGAGTTATGATTTTTGATTATGACTTGACGCTGCCAGCCTCAGCGTTGTAGGTGGACAGCTGCGTAGATCAACTGACTTGCTTCTGCTTTATGCAATAAACCGAATTGATAAAATACCCACTCGGTACATAAGAAAAGCATGTGATTTGCTGAAAATGTATTTTAGAAATGCTAATTTATCAAGTGAATCCTTGGGGTGCTTTGTTTTTTAGTTCTGGCTATCCATGGGGAGTGTCCTCGGCAGCGCCACCATGGATTTCAAACACAAGCCTATCACAGCCGGCACAACCTAATTAAAGTCCTACTTGGCAAAAGATTATCATGCTGTGCCTTTATTAGCACCTCATGTACATATGTTATTTCTAGCTAGCTTAATCATGTTTGTTTTCCCCAGGAGGATGATGTACATGTTGAAAATGTTAGTTGGTCTGCTTTCTGTTCTGAGCATAAACACAGCATGGCAGGCTGTATGTCTGTCTAATCTCCGTTATGTGCCAAATGAATCGTAGCTGGAGAATGCTTGAAGGATTTTATTTTCACTTATGGAAAAATTTGCTTTTGGTCACTGCAATATCGAAAATCAAAATATATGCATCTGGCTTCTAGAGCTCCAGAGTAAAGCAAATTATCTGGAATTATATTGAGGTGCTGTGTATGCAGTTGAGGATTATGTTGGAATGACGTTGAACTATGAATTGCTGCTGAGGGGTACAGCATTTCTAATTGACCTCAAATATAAGTTCATTTCTAAGCTGGCACGCTATTCTGGTTTCAAGAGGGTTTATAGTCCATCGGGAGTAGAAATATGGAGCACGGAAGTCCGATGTTTCCTGTAAGTGCAAGTAGATGGCAAGAGGTCAGCGATCACTTTGACGTTTTGGTAGATGGACTTGTTTTGAGAATACTCTGTAATTTATTTGGTTTTTCCACTTTCTCTCGTGTGTACAGTTGCCTGGGTGCTCCCCGGAAGGAGGCTTGAATCTTGTTTTCAAGCATTTTTATTACTGGTCACGAGACAGTTGGTGTTCCGACAGCAGTTGGCCTTTGGCAAAGCAGGGTAACTTTGCAAGCTAGATTGGTGGGTTTCTGGTAAAGTGCTCTTGTGAGTAAGGAAAGCTGTTGTAAATAAGACCATAGTTTTTCCTGGGTGCTAATTGTGAATTTACTGGAAGAGCTTCATAGTAAAAGCCAACCTAAGGGCAATCTAACGTTCCTGTAGATCCACTCCATCCGCGAGCCAGCTAAAAATCCTTAGATCAGCAAGAAGCTCTTATAACAAACAAATGAAGAGAGCTAAGGCAGACTATTTCAGATCCCAACTTAACCAAGCTGCAAATCGCCCCAAGAAACTTTTTGAACTGGTTAAACAACAATCGGTGGAAGCCCCTAACCGATTTGACTCTGAAGTCAGCCCTCCCTCATGTGGTGACCTGGCTGCTTTACAGAAAAATCAAGACTCATCAACATGGATCTGGAAACCAGGTGGGCTCTGCTACCCAATGGGTTTGCGCACCACCACCCCCACCCCCCCTCTGGCCTTACTAGACAAGTTTGAACCAAGTAGCCGGTGTATAAAGAACAATGCATCCTCGGACACCTTTAACCCCCTCAATGAAAGTGACATCAAAAAGGCTTTTCGGATATCAACCCCTTCAGCGTCCCGTTACCACCTTACATCTTTAAATAAATGAAGGATGCCATCCCTCCCATCTGGACAAAGATCGTCAATGCATCTTTGTCACAAGGCATGATCCCAGAATGCCTAAAAGCTGCACAGGTAACACCTATATTAAAAAAAACTACTGTAGACAGCGCTGATCTTAACAACTTCCGCCCTATCTCTAGCCTCCCCACACTAGCCAAATGCCTAGAAAAATGCATCGAGTCGCAACTCTGTGCGCAGATTGAAAATTTCCATCTCCTGGACCAACATCAATCTGGCTTTCGTAGTGGGCACAGCACTAAATCAGCTCACTCACACGATGGATGACATTTTAATAATGCTTGACCAAAATGAATCTTGCCTCCTTATCCTCCTCTACCTTTCCTCTGCGTTTGACACGGTCAATCACGTCAACCTCCTAGCCATTCTGGAGCACTCTATGGGCCTCTCTGGTCAGGTGCTGCAATGGTTCTCGTCCTTCCTCCAGCACAGACCCCAAAGAGGGAAGGCAAACCACTCTCTCCCAGCCGTCACCAGTTTCCATGGGGGTTCCCCCAGGGTCCAGACTATCTCCCATACTCTTCAACCTGTTCCTGGAACCATTAGCTAATTAACTAAATTCCATGGACATTCTCTTCCATATGTATGTAGATGACACCAAACTCTATCTGAAAATCTCCTCCCCGGATAACATCACTTCACTGAACTCCACCCTATTGACTACATAAAAATGGTTAACTGAGAACCACCTCCTGCTAAACACCTCCAAACAGAATTTCTAATTTCTCACCCGAAACACACTCCTAAAATCGACCTCTGGATGAACCAACTGTCTGCCTTCAAATGCTCCCCCCACATTATTGACACTGCTAAATCTCTAGGAATCACCCTGGACAAGCGCTTGAACATGAAGACTCATATCAGCAATGTGTGCAAGGGAGCTAATTACCTTCTGAGGATATTCGGTAATCTCAAACCTTTCCTACTTCAAGCTGACTTCAAGCAAGTGGTCCAAGCTCGTGTTTTGCTGAGGCTTGACTATGGCAGTGTTACGCTCTGTGGCCTGCCCAAATATACCTTGGCCCCCCTATGGGCATCATTGAATGCGGCAGCCAGATTGGTTACGGGCACCAAGCGAAATGCTCACCTCTCCCCAGTCTTAAAATCCCTAAACTGGCAGCCCTACGAAGCAAGAATACAGCTAAAGATTGCCTGCCTGCCTATCTAAACAAAGCCCTCCACTTCAAAACCCCAACTATCTAGCGCAAAAGCTAGAACTATCCGGAGGGGGTAGACCGTCTAGGAGTGCTAACTCTCTCCTTCTGAAACCTCTGATATTTCGCAAAAAGAGAACATGCCAACAAGCTTTCTTGGGCTTTGCACCGAAAATCTGAAACTCTATTCTTGCTGGTTATGATATATTTTAACAAATAAATATTTCATGCAGGTAGGGCTCAAATTGACACCATGTAAATTCAGGGGCGGACAGCATCTCAGCAGAGTGGAAACAAGTGAGATTATTGCCAATTGATATGTATCCCAGATACTATACCAAAGCAATTTAATGTTTATACAACCAGGCAAATCCATCACAACATCTCGGAGAAAGAGCAGCATATCATCAGCATGAAATGCTGCAAAATGTGTTTGCCCATGGACCTCCATCCCATGATAAAAAATTTCTGGTGTGGGCACAACTGGCCAGAGGCTCCATTGCGATAGCAAATAATAAGGGAGCTATTAGACACCCCGATTTAGTCCTGTGTCCCACATCCTAGGGTTTAGATACCACCCTCCCAGTACGCACCTGCCCTAGGACCTGTATAGAGAAATGTGATCTTTCAAATAAATCTTGCACTCCAACCCATTCGAGTCATTAAAGAATATAAGAACTCCCAGCTTAAACTGTCGCAGGCAGCCTAAATCGCTATTGCCATGACAGCTGTCATCTCCTTATCCACAAAATCAGCATTTAAAAAGGGAGATGAGCCTCTGAATATTATATGCCGTATGACGCCCTGGAATAAAGCCCACTTGATCAGTATGAAAGAAAAAGGGCATATGTGGTAAGTCTGCTCACAAGAATATGACTTAAAATGTTATAATATACATTGAGCATAGACAGTGGCCATATAGAATCAAACCTCCATTGAAGGACAACCAGGTTTCAAAAAAGGAATGACCGGTGCCTCGCATATCTTCCAAGATGTAGAATAAATTTCCACCAATTTAGGAGCCAATTCGGTCTTGTATGCAGCAAAGAACTCTAAAGGTAAGCCATCTGCTTCAGGAACATTACCACGCGCCATGTTTATGGCAGCTCTAATTTCTTGTATAGTTATATACCCCTGCCCCCTAAATCATCTGCATCCTCATGCGAGAGGACCTGCAGTTGGCTTATTGATAAAACTCAATGTCCCGAGGTAGTGCGCTAGGCGCTGGAGCGCATAGGAAAGTTTAATCATTACGAAAGCAAGCATTAATAGCAGCTTGATTATATAATGCTTCATCTGAACCAGTCCAGCTCCAGAATCACGCGTGTGTGGCTTTTGCAGTGAAATATCATCATAAACTAAGAATCTGACTGAGCTGGATTTTGAAACAAAATTAGAATCGTTTACATTGTACAAAAATGCAACTTCGAGGTGGAGATGATGGGGGTAAAAATTCAGTTGTATTTAATTTGCTGCTTTAAGTGTTAAATGTCAAATTGGTATAGGACATCCTCTTTTGGCTTTTCATTCAGGCATGCTTGAAGTGGTACAATGCCTAGGATTCGGGAGATGCAGATGCATAACCGACTGCAGTGTACTTCATGGTGGATGGAGGCCGTATGTTAGGTTAAGAGGTCAGATACGTAGTCTGTCTAGATGGAAAACAAGCATTTAAAAGTCTTGCATTTATGAGAGTTTGAGCTATTGTAAATGATGCCTTTTATTTGTGGGGTTTTTAAAACCGATAAATAAAAGGCATGGTCATTTACAATGTCAATAGCTTAAACTCTCGCAAATGTGAGACCTATTGCATTGCAAATGCGTTCATGCTATTAACATTTTAAGTTTGAGATCGTGGCCTGCCTGCAGCTGCAGGCAGGACAAAGTTATTTGAGAAAATAGTGCTCGGAGGCTGTTATTAAAGTCTACCCAGCAACAACACACGTAATAGCGGGTGTCGCTATGGGATGTTGCAAAATGAGACTAGGCTGTACTAAGGAGGGACTACAAAGCCTATTGACCACAGAACAGCCAGAGTTTACTTTGGCCAATGACACAAGCCAATGAAAAATATGAGCGGAGAGTGGGCAGAGCTTCAAGTCCCTAGCTATATAGCATGTCTCAGAGAAACGCATGAGATGCTTAGGTTCACCTAAAAGGAAACCAGTTTAACCTATCAGGCCCTGACTTAATAAAAAAAATGCAGCAACTCTGATAACTGAAATCAAGCCCATTTGATTTCCCGGTCAGCTGGCCGTCCTACTAAAGGAGAATGCCAGTTAACCTAGTGAATAGGTGTATAAAAGGCCACAGTTCTAGAATAATCAAGGTGGCCTGTAATTTTACTTTAAGATTGAGAATTGTCATTTAGAACTTTAAAATTGGCTGAAAGAGTGGTGTTTTTTGGGAGGAATGTGATTGTGTATGCAATGTCTGTGGTGTCATCTTCAATGTCATGGTGGAGATCGTGGTCCATTAAGGTGTCCTATATCTTTTCGATTCAGGAATCGTATTTACCTACAACACATGACGCACGCATCTGCTTGACCCTACATACCACCTTGTTCCATGTATTTACTGAGAAATTCTCTGTACACATGACCTGCTTTTCTTATACTGTGGTCCTGTATTTGGGATGCACATCCAATCTGATCATAGGCCCAGGTATGGGATTTTCTTGCTTGTCCTTCCCACGAGGTATTGTTTTCATGTAACCTCATCTGAGAACCAGCAGTTCCCTTCCTCCATATGTTCCTTGATAGTTTTATAAAAACAAGCACAGAGAGAAGGCTTCATGCTGAAGGGTGTCTGTTCCCAAAAAACACTCATGCGTATAAGTAGTCAGCTCTTGGACTTGCGCAGACACAAGGGCTGTAATCTATTTTTTTTTATTTTTTTTTAAAAGGTATGCGGGGAAGGTTCTGCATTCTCCTCTCTAAACTGGAATCAAGACCTCTTTTCAGATAAGCTGTAAGTTCACTGCTCGGCATTTCTATAGTTACTGTGTTGGCTGTTTCCCTGTTTAAACAGGCAAATACTTTTACAACGAAGGCTGAATCATGCATGCCTTTACAATGAAGGCTTTACCACGAATTGGTCTTTCCACGCAAGCCTTTATCATTTATATTTACAACAGATACGCATTTACCATGCATGCTTTACAACGAAAATGTCTTTGTAAAGACATGAATGGTAAAGGCATATTCGTAGTAAAAGTTTTCGTTCTAAAGGCAAGCGTGCTAAAGACGCATTTGTGATATTGACAGCATAAAAAAGCAGGCAATGTTTTGGCAAGCATTTTTACGTCATACAATTGTTTTAACATGCAATAATTCTCATAGGAGTACTAAAACATATATTTTACGCTAAGATAGCATATAATTAACAACCATAACTGCTACAAGTCTTTGAGGGGTGTACACGGATTGCTGGAGGCAGCTATAGAGGAGTTTGGCTCTGGTTCACCCCCTCGGCCGTCACCAACCCAGCCGGACATTGGACATAGTTTTTTTTCTCGTCTCCCCATTGTTTCCTCCCCCCCCCCCCCCCCGTGATCCTGTGGCTACCTCCCCTTTCCAGCCTTTGCGTTAATATCTCTTATTGTGTAATCACTGTTTTTCTCATGTATATTCTGCTCCTGTAACTGATGTAATTTTGTAACCTGTAACTCTCTGATCCTCATGTAAAGCGCTCCGATCGATACCTCTGGGTCTAGCCAGCGCTATATAAAACTCTGCAAATAAATAATTGCCTGCAAGTTTTTCTGGGCGGTAGTTGCATCTTTGTACAGTCCCATCCACCATGTATGGTCCATAGGTGGGTTTGTGTGATTCTGGTCTATTTTCCCAACTGTGCAAGGGCACAGGCTATACCTACGATTCTTGAGACTATAGTAAATCTACTGGATGCTGTAAAAGAAATAGGGTGTGACAGTTGGAGGAGGTAGCATTAAGAGGCTGTTTAATTTAATTTGCTTAAAAATAGCCTAGCTTCACCCTGGCTTTTATGAGCAAGGTAATGTGACTATCCATTTATTCTTGGTCTACAATCCGGTTGGCAGAAGGCACTATTTTATTACTCAAATCTTTATTGAAATTCCCATTATATCATAAGTAAAAGGAAAACATTTTGAATGTTTTTGAACACAACAAGAATTGGCAAAGTCAATAGGTCTTGCCCATACAAGAGCTATTAGCTTTGCCAATGTGTTTTAGCCTTGTTGTACACCAGTGTGGCTGCTGGTCAGCATGCAAAAAGTATGTAGCGTACAGGAGAGTGGTGCGGAGTGTTGTGGTGTGTTGAGCAGAGTGAACGGGCTAGAGCGGAGTATGCATGGTGTGGTAGCTGACGGCCATTACGGACAACACATTTTCAATTGAAATGATCATTACATTTGCACAGAAATACAGTTTTACATATAAAACTATACAGCACACAGTTTCAGTTCGGTTTTTAACACAAACGATGATGTGTGGAAAAGGTATCACCAAGGGTATGGATTTGTTTTGATCGTAATCAAATATTTCTTTTCTCCACACTTCAGGATTTAATAAAAAAGTGTGCGTTGTGCTTTCTTAATTCTGATCTATTCTGAAATATTTGCACAGTTCATGTACAGACCTTTAAATGTTGTGTGCTAGAAAAATATAATCTTAAAACCTTTACTTCCACATGGGTACCCAGCAAAATTGCCATATAAATGCTCTTACTTTGAAGTCGTAGAAAGAAAAGTAAACACCATGCTTCCTCAGAAGACATAGCCTTAAATTTGATGGCTTTCTTTGAATGTGCAGCCAATGTGACAAGATGAGAACAAAACTTTCAAGGCCTGCTTACAGAAAGAGATTATTTGTGAAATAACACTAGGAGCAATGGTAAACAGGCTATGCTCCACAGGAGGTACAAAGACAGACTGGAGAACCTGAATCAAAGCCAGCAAATGGAAAGCGAGCAAATATGAGTTACAAATCACAAAGCCATTGGTTAGCAGTGGGTGGAGTGCATTCCCAAGGTAGCTTTCAGAATGTCCCTCAAGATGTCTTTGTAAACTTATGCTTCGACCAAAAAAGAGACACCTGTGTACTTATCCTAATAGCTGCTACTTGGTACGTAGTGTAGTATAATTAGGACACAAAGGTTTAGCTTGCACATGATGAAAGCTCTTACAGGAGCTGTCCTGAACTTGATGTTTATATAGAAATAGCATTTTGCCACCAAAGTGATTACAGGAGTTTTGCCGGAATTCAGATCAGAGCTAGTTCAAGTGTCCAGCGGTTTAGCAGCTGGGATACTGATGTCTGTATGATTGTCTTGGAAAATGCAGTGGTGTCTGATCAAGTTGATCCTTGAGGGATTAAGTAAGATTAAGACATTTGCATAAACGATTAACACAGAAACTTGTGTCGGAGGACCTGGAGACCTCTTCAGATGCTGAACTGGCAGAGAAGCAACTGTGCATGTCGCACCCACCCGAGCATGGTGGAGCGCAATCGACATCTGGCTTCTCAAAAAGGATGCAGGAAATTAGCTTGAACTGCAGCCTCCAGTAAAAATGAGGATGCAGCTCTTTACTTCCTAACAAGCTGTACTACACCTGGATATATTCTCTATTATACAGCTGCCTTGAGGTTGCATTTATGTGAAACCTTAAGAAGAGCATCATCTGAAGTGGGCAATTTCAAATTTCATCAGTTTAGAGAGCAGGATTTCAGAGAGGGGTGTAGGTGGAGTCAGAGGTGGGGCTAAATAAAATCCATGCCTTTCTTTATAATTGAACAGGAGATCCGCTTAGTCAAAGGAAACTCAATATGTGGATTGTAAAAAAGAATGGAATAGCATTATTTATAGCAGATATATTTACCTTTAACAAATGCTGCTGCCACCTTTCTGTGAGTGTCACATAGGAGGAGGTGCTAAAGGATATATTTGGGCTGATTCTAGCAGAGTAGGTTCCAGAGCTACGCGGCCCCGCATTTTGGTATCTGTTGTCAAGAACGCACCAACACTGAAAGCTACGTGGTTGGAATGACAAAAGAGCAAGGTATTTCGCTGCCCCAGTTTGGAGTTTGTGTGTGCTGCGAGAGTGGCAGACAGCAGGTTGCAGCGGGGAGCCGATTTGTAGAGGAAGAGCACGAAATGGCCTCTCTTCAGATTGGTCAGCGAAGAGTTACTCTGGCTGCTGTCGAATCATTCCACAAGAAATTCTAGACTTTGTGGTTGGAAAAGCTCCCTGCTTCTCGCTGTGCAAAGGGTTAAGTGTATTCTAGTCTGGGAAAGACATTCGGTAATGAATAAATTCACTCGAGCTGTCTGGACTCGTACACGAACCCCTTCCGGTGCGCCGCTGGGTTGTCTGTGGGTAAAGAGGCCCGGCCAGTTTCCTCTGTTCACTTAGCATGCAGCTTGACCGCCTGCTGTACCTCTCACGCACTGGCCTACTGCCAGGGAAGGGGCTCCATTTACAGCCGTGTTCCTCCTTCAGCCAGCTCTAGGGGTTCGCCAGCCGCACTCTCCGCGTCAGAACCTGTAATTAAGGAGGAGAGACCGGGAGTAGGCAGGCGTGTTTAGTTTCTCGCGTGGCGTTTGGCTTAGTGTAAATCGGCGTGTCCAGTGTTGGACCACGGTGTCCGACGCATGCCGGATGTTCAGGTTAAACACAGGCTGTTATGTATGTAAATCACTGTCGTGTACATCTCCTGTGGAGCTGGTCCTCCTAGAGTAGACCAATTTTGAAATCCTCTGACATAAAGATTTTCTTAAAAGTTGTTTTCAATGAAATGTTCAATCTAAAGCATATATTGTTCACTGTACATTTTGATTGGGAATTTGAATAACTGTGTCGTGTATTGCCAAATTAATGAATCTGAGGGTTAATTCTTCCTGAGTTTCTTTTGTTTTTAGCAGAGTTCCTGATTACAGCACACCGCAACCACAAGTGACATGTCGGCCCCATGTACCTGAATATACACGTGATAAGGTTTTACTTCTCAAGGAAGTGGGAACCCGTTGATGTGCATTGCTGAATACCCCCCTCTGTTAGCATAACTCAGTGTACTGGGGGTAAAGGCAAGAACTGCAGAAGGTTGGCGGGTTTGTGGGAGATGATCGCACCACTAAGCGACTGATTTAGCAAAGTCTGGGGCACTGCTGCCACCAGCCTCTCACGTTGCAAATGTAGGGCCAGTTGCTGTAAAGGCACCTGTCGCCCATTTAATAGTTGGAAACCACAGGCTATATACTATAAATGTGCATTGTGCAAGTGGTCTAACTTCCAAATGAGGAAGATGATGTAACAATAGATGCAGTGCGAGGACTAGTTGAGTAGACCATGACGATGAAGTAAAATAATTAATCTTCGTTATTGGTTAGTCTTAGTTATTTGTCATGATGCGTTTTTCAATACTAAGTCAAATGCATTAGCTTCTTTTTCTTGCCTTACTTGGCTCTTTTCCATTCGGCTCCACTTAGTATGTCAGGGATGTTTTTTGGAAGGCATTGAAGAAATAGCAAACTAACCTACCTCTAGCCAAATATATTGTGTGGGTAAAAAAAACCACACATTTCCATCACAACGAAGTGATGCGGTTACACCTCATGACAACACTTGAGTAGACCCTGAACTTGCAGTGCTGGGAAAAAGATAGAATAAAGCAGAGCATACAGGCAGTGCCGTAAGAGATGTACAACAAGCAAAAGTGAGTGTCACTTTTACACTCAGTTTTTAAAAGCATCGCAGGTGGCAGAGTAAGCCATTTCTTCCATTTTGCATTGCACTGCTTATTACCCTCACAAACGAGTCACTCACTCATTTGATACAAACCAAGTGATGATATGAATAGGTGAGCGCCACTCCACTGGAAACAAAGACCTTTCTGTGGACCTATTAAACATGTTGGCTCTCGCAGTGAAAGTCATGTTGGGAATATCTCTCATGAAGCACCCCAAACTACGCTATTTTGTATCCCGACAAAATTATCTGGGCATATCGTTGTCTGGTTCCCAAAGACTGATATTCTCTTGGATTATCATTAGGGACTTTATCCCCCTGCTAACCCCATCCCCTGCCCTCCTCTTCCCCAGGCCCTTAAATAAAAGGTACTTATTTTACAAAGAACATTGATTTTTAGGGCAGTTGCTACAAAACATCCTGCATTGTCTGCACCTAGGCCCAATGTGTGGGTAAGAGTCTGGGTCCGAACTGCTCACCAGCTATGCCCACCATGTCTGGATTTACTGGCTTGTTGAAGGATGAGTCCACATCTGAAGGGATCTAAATTCAGGGCTTTAAGTGGGCCGGGTCTCTCCGGGTCTGAGCACCGGCAGTTTTTTAAAAGGTAGGCTCGAAACGGGTCTGTTTCGGGCTCTGTTTTGAGCCCTGGCACAGGCAGACTGTCTTTTTTGCCGGACTGCAGTGACAGCCTGCTGTTGCTGCAGTCTGGGAAAAAGTGCCAGGGCACAAAACAGAGCCCGAGAGAGACCCGTTTAGAGACTGCAGGCACATCATGTGCGCTGCTGACGCTTCTTACACTGCTCAGTTCTCACTAGTGGAGAAGTGATGGCATGGTGAGCGTTGTAGGGGAACAGAAATCCTTTAAAGAGAGTCATTTTCTCTCTGGATTGCCCTTCTCTTTCTGAGACTCAGGTGCAGTGTTGTGGCGTCACCAGGACTTTAAGTGGAAGCTTTCTCAACATTATAGACAGGCCAAATTTGCTGCTTATTTAACTTTTGCAACTACCAACCATTTTCAAAGCCAATAGTCCTGACTTGTTGTAGGTCTGATGTTACTTGTTGTATCATATTTAGATGCAATGATACAAACAGCAAAATACAAGTCGGGCAGCACACTAAGCTAAGCACAGATTTTTAGTTTTACGAGTGTTAAGCCTCGCCCCTGATTACATTGGTCACACCCCTTTGAGAGACCCCCCAGTTTTTTTATCCCACTTAAAGCCCTGTCTAAATTCATCATGATTTGGGCAAGGAGACTACAGTTGTTTTTTTGTTTTATTTTATTGAGATCTCCACTGCTGCAATCTGGTCTTTGTCTCATGTTGTCTGTAAAACGGTTTGTCTTTAAGATGAGCTGTCTGTGGATTAACCAATCCACTTTCTCAAGTCTAAGGCAATCCACTTACTGTTCAGAGTGTAGAAGTCAGATACTACTTTGTGATGATGCACTGCTGCGTGACCTAGGCTGCCATTCACCAGTTGTTGCTGCAACATGACAGAGACTGTATGATGCAACAGAGTGCATCTTGATGGAGGTTGGCGTGGTTGAATGACACTGATTTGCATGCATTGCATTATGGCATAATTTGCTATTTTCCTATTAATGCATGGAATTATGCTTTTACACTTGATGGGAATTGTTAAGCTCTGGGCATTGCTGATGTACGGGCATCACTTTATAGATTTAAACACAGAGTACACTCTAGTGTATGTCCTACACAATGACTGTGTCATGTGGTGCTGCTATAGTGCTAACAACTCTTAATTCAGTGGAGGGGGAGCAGGACTTTTGCAGGGCAGGGGATTTCAGGAGGTGTTTCACAACCGGAGGTAACTACTAACCCTGGGCGTAGTTTGTGTAATAGCACTACGCGAACTGCGGTAGGGAAAATGCTGTTCGCACTGATTGCATAGTGCTGGATGCTTGACCGCACTGTGCAATCATTGCAAACAGCATCTTGCACAGTGCAAGCAGTTGTTTTCTGCCGCTAGAATGTATTTGTACTCGAGCGACAGCTTTCTCAAAACGGACTTCTAGTTTCTCATCGCGAACGGTCGCGAGCATACGCAACCACTCTCAATGAGAAACCTGACCTCCCCGCGTTGAGAATCTCGTCGGGAGGTTTATGTTCCACGCTCTCGATTGGCAACTTGATGTTACTGATCACAAACGAGAAAAAAGTCTCGCCGGGGTGTTGATTTTGCTCGCTTCCGGTCGCCAATTTGACGCTGAGGACCGCGATCAAGCTAAAAATGCCTGCTACGCTACTCTATTTTGCACTCTGCTACGTGCAATTCACGTAGTATGTAGTAGCGCAAACTACGCACACTCTCTGCAATCGTAGTGTAGTACTACGCCCAGGGTTAGTAACTACACTGCGACCAAAGTAGCTATTGTCCATAAAATGAACAGATCACGCAGACTCAATTTGTGAAAAATGGGCTTGTGGTCCAGGTCGGACTGGGAACCACAACAGGCCCTGGCAAAGTGCTTGGCCGGCCCCCCACTAGGGGGGGCCGGACGAGCACTTTGCTTATAAGGCTTACTGTTCACTCCCAGTGATTTAATAGTTGATTATTGTGATACCTAGGCGTACTCTATCACCCTCTTTAAAAATGCTACATCAATATCTGCTCTAAACTTCTAATGCAGGTGAATTTTGTGACGTGTCTATTAGCCTTACTTGATAAAGGGTGGGAGAACCAAGCGTTGCCCGATCGAAATGGCAGCTGCTCATTTAAAAACTGTTTCAAACGGTTTCTACCAGCTGCAGCATACTCTACTGCTTTTAGCCAGTGGACTAAGCATGCCCTGGCACGGGTGAAGCAGAGATGAGAGATTGGGGTGGGGGGTTGTTCTGGGTAACAATGGGCTCTGAAACAACATTGGACACGGGTCACAAGATGGCTCTGGAGTCACTTGGCATTTAATTTGCAGCAATTTAATATAAAAATGGCAGCAGGTGTGTCCATTTGGAAACCACTTGTAACTGGTTAACTATAATTTCCACTGGGATTGAACGTGTTTTAAATGCAGTTGCATTTTAAATTGTAATTACATTTACATTATTTTCTCTAATGTAACTGTGGAGAAATAGCCTGCATGTATTTTTAGAATCTCAATCCTCGTCCAGAGTTAAAATCTGAGATGCATTTGCGGCAGATTCATGTGTACGTAGCAAAAGCTGCGGCATCTGAATTGTACTTTTTTCACTGGCTTGATTATCGGGAACAACTGATTTAAGTTCTGGTTGCGCCAAGTCACAGAACTAACGTACAAACTTGAATAGAAGACAGCCAAGACAATTACACCTACAATACACTGATCTGACAAGTGAAATCGTAAAACTGAATAAGTGGTGCCCAGATCCAGCCCGTGTTATAAGGTGCAGTTTTGGTAACTGCAATAAAGGCATCCCTCCCAGTGCGTTCTATCTTTATTTTAAGTTGACCTCCGTTGTCTGTACTGCATCCCCCCCCCCCCCCCCCCCCCCCCCCCCCCAGGTCTGCCTTCACCCACATAGAAGAGTGGATAGGTGGGGGGGGGGGGGGGGGGGGGGCGGTGCCTTGTGTGGAGCAGGTGAGCCCTGGGCCCTCCGAGTGGCTGCAGAGTGTGTGATCCGGGGAGTGCGCTGCTGCACCGGCCACGCGCTGTGGAATGTGGCCCGGGCGCTCCTGCCTCCAGCTCTGCTTTCCTTGTCGGCGGCGGCCGCGTCATGTCCTCCGCCTCCCCTCCCAGGACTTGTCGGGGCACATCTGGTTCGCATTCTGCTCGCGGCGAGGCGTCTCCCTGCCCCTCTTCCGGGTTTCCTCAAGCACCGAGGGGCGTCGGTCGTGCAGCGCACGGCGGATTTGCAAAGTACCTTTTTTTGCCTGCACGGCGTTCCGTACCGAAGAAGCCTCCCGGAGGAAGGATGGCTCCCAGGCTAGCCAGGGCGGGTGCACGCCTCTCGTGCTAGTGCGCCGCTCGCATCAGTGGGAAATTAGATCCCGTCCGCCTCGCAGCTGCGCGCGCCTTGTTTACACTCGCTCTGTTTGTCGATGGGCATTGCTCTTGCCGGAAGTCCTCCCCGAATCCTGGGTGGGTGCAGGAGTACACCCAGAGTTCACGTTTTATTTGGAAGCGTTCCGCCGCTGCTCTTTTGACTGAAGTATCTGGCTGGGAAAGAGGTTGGCGAGAGGTAAGCGTTTTCATTCACATTTGCGCGCGCTGATGAGGTGAAGCAGAATGGGCAGCCCGGCGTCCACATCAAAACAGAAGACCAGCGGCGCAGGCTTTGTTGTTGTAGGCATAAGATGCAGGCGCATGCCTGAACAAGAAGGATTTCTAACTTTTAGAACAATGTTGACACCTTTCTAATGTAAAAAAAGAAAAAGGCACCAAAATTAGTAAATCTGGATCACGTGTTTGCTCTCCTACCACAGATTGATGAAAAGCAAACCTTATAAGCACCTGCAAAATGTCTGTTCAAAGTAGACAAAGCGATATTCGCATGGTCCGAGATAATGAAATAGGAATGACAGTGCCATCCATGCAAAGTATGTTCACCAGCAGAAAAGAGGATGTTAACCTCCTTGTTTATTTTATTAATGAATTAGTAGACAAGTGACTCTTAACATACAGTTCTTAAGAATAGATGGCGCATTGACCAGCTCACCGGTTTGCAACACTGTATTTTCATAAGATGTCACATCTGTGTGTATGGACTTGTTCTATAGACCATAAAAGTAATCGTCCACCCTGGAAAACTGAGCAAATTCGCACAGTGATGACTTCATTGTGTTTTCTTTCCATTGGCTTTGGTGGTTCTCTGGGGTTAGCCTCGGCCAGGCTGTGGGATCCGTAGAGTGTGTCTCGTTGGGCTTTTGTTGTGGCTTCTGTCACAGAGATGAACATATGGTACATATTCTTCCTAATTCACCAAGATCTATATTTGAGTCCTAAGAATCTATTTTTAGAACTATAAATTTCATTCTTCCATGCAAGAGGTTTGTCTAATGTAGCACGAATTAGACTTGTTGGAGGATGCAGTGAAGCAAAAAAGTAACCCTTTAACGGTTCTCAAAGTCCTTGGGCATTCAGTTTCGAACATTCCTATATTACTATTACATTCTAGGAACAGACTTGCAAGCATGTATCATACTTTGCTTCCTAAAGTGGTCTTCGGATTTCTGTTTGGTCTAAGCTCTTCAATATAATGGTTCTAACACCAGTCACCATAGCTGTGCAATAGTTGTATACATTGGTTCATTGTGCTAGCTTACTGAATTGGCATAAGAGGCTGTTGCCACTGTTTTTTGGACGTTTGCCTTCTTTGGATGCTGGGGAAAGTATAATGCCAAATATGTTGAAGAAACTTCACAGATGTGTTGTAACTGAGACTTACTGTGTCCTTTCTTAATTCTCTCTAATGTACCACCAGTGTAGCCCTGGGATACCACTTTACTGTCTCCACAACAGTGAGGAATCCCACCAGCACTGCATGTTTTCCGCTTTCTTTGAACACTCTGCTTCCTCTTTGGACACTTTGCTTCCTCTTTGGATTTGTATTTTGACTGCCCTGAAGCTTTCTAAACATGCTGCTTTAGTGCTTTAACTTTAGTGCAGCTGATGTAATCTGGGGCTGGCTAGTTGTCCTGGCGGGTCAGGAAAGTAGCACTGAAACGTTTCAGAAACTCCTGACTAAACAGTTGTAGGTAACAGAAGGAAGAAGGGTGGCCTGCTTACTAATGCACATGGTTTCGGCCTGAAGAAGTGAGGTAAGTTGCCTTCTTCAAGAAATAAGATTCATAATTGAACTGTGCAGTAACACTAGTAGTTTAGACTACAATCATTTCTATGAAAGAGACATAATTATTTCTTAGAATTATGCTTTGATGCTGGTTGCTGATGAGAATCCAATTAGAATTTGATGACGAGACTGAAGCAAGACAAACAGATTTGTAGATGTCCCTTGAGATGTTAAAAACATTTGCCTCCTTTTCCATCCTGACTGAATTAAAGTGGATTCACGTTTGTGACGGAAGAAAGAAATTTAATTCAAGAATGAAAAAGCCATAAGTGGACAATTTGGCCTCTCCCAGGAAGACCCATTGAGACTAATCACCAATCAGAGAATGTTGGCGGCGCAGTAAGTGGTCTGCTTACTGCACCCATCAGGTTCGTCTTTACTTCCAGCTCCTTGCTGATGGCCTAGTCATCGAGTCTCGAGCACAGTATAGGTCCTGAAAGTAGCTGTCAGGCATTTGTGAGAATCCGTTGTCCTTTAGGGTTGGAATCCGCAAATCTGAGGTAGGGAATGATGCCTTGAAAGTGCTCCGATCTGAGGAGCCTTTCCTCCTCCTTGTTGGTTTTTTTTCAATACAAATGCGCAAGGGAGATTTTCAATCACAAGGCAGTGGCAAAAGCAGGAAATACAGAATTATGTTGTGAAGGTGGGTGTGTTTTTCTGTCGATATTGGAGTGAATGGATAATAACTTTCCACTGATCCTATAGATTTGCCCACTTCTCAGAAATCCTGCCCGGGTAACGGACTCTTCTCCACTTTGACCAGGGGCAGCTCCTCCGCTAAGGCGGGGGAGCGTTGCCCCACTGCTCTGTGAACAGGGGAAAAAGGAAAAATGAAATAAGACATTGTTATTATCGTTATATTTTTCCGTCCTTGCTGAGGTGGTTAGGGGTGGGGTTGGGCTGTGTGAGGAGCAGGGGGAGGAGTGATGGCACTCTGTAAGTGCGCATGACTATTTGGCTGGCTGTCTTAGGCCGGCCAAACAGTCATTCACACTCTTAGCATGTTCTCCCCCGGTCTGTGTTGCACAGCTTGGATGGAAAACATGCCCAGAATTCCAGTCCCTCTCTGGGCCCTGAACCTAGGTACTCAGACCAATCACAACGCTGCTATCTGCAAGAATCCTGATTGGATAGGGGAGTCTGGAAACCGGAGTGCTTCCTACCCCTGGAGGCCTGGAAATGGGCGAGGAGGACAGAGAGGCGGTGGCGCACAAATAAGTGATTTTTTTTCTTCACATTCCCAACCCCCGACCCCCCCTCCCCCCCCCCCCCCCCCCCCCCCCCCCCCCCCACCCGCACTGAAGCAGTAGCCACTACTGACTTTGACCTTTGGAAGAGTAAGGACAGCCCCTTGCTCACAAGTTTGTGCTCAGGACTGCGCCAAACTTTCTCAGGATTGTACCTGACGAGGTCAATGCATTCTCTCCCAGAAAGGCAGGACTGGAAACTAATAGCAGTCATGGAAAATATGAAGCCCAGCCCTATAATGCACCAAACAAGTGATTGAAGTAAGTCAGTTAACTCTCTCTACAGCAGTGCTTCTCAAACGTTTTAGAACCACAACACAATTTTTAGATCAACAATCTTTTGTGACCCACCTAAGTGTAATGGACATGACATGGGGGTGATATATTATAGTAAGAAAAGCAATTGTTTGTAAACCACAAAACCTCTGACTGTGCCATAATATGGATCTGCCCATAAAAGTAGCAGTTGGTGGACTGCACTGGAGTCTTGAGCAGCAACACTTTTCAGAGTGGGGTGCTGGCCTATGGCAAAAATTTCGAGGCTTCTGAAAAATCTTGAAGTTGGTACAAGCGATTTTAGCAAGTTTGAGAAACCTTGGCTTCATATCCAATTTTGTGCAAAAACGAGAACTGGTGAATTTTGGGCCCATATGTTTATTTTGCCATTTTATATAGTATGAATGCAGCAGTCTAAGGGCAGTGAAACACATTACACAAGCACCAGATTACTGTTCAAAGTCCGATTCATTTTATTATAAGTACGGCAGACTAAGTGACATGTCCAGTGTTAAAAGATGTTGAGCCAACAGCAGGGCTCAAACCAGGTTCCCCAGATACAGAGTCAGAAGCACTTGCCACTAGGCCATATCCATATCGGTCAATTTATGTGTAAAAGTCATACACAAACTGTATGGTTGTTTTTATCTCATCTAGTGAGCACGTTCTCTTTTGAAGTGGCTTTGTGAAGTAAAGCAATGGGAGCAACAAATATTGGAAGGTAAAGAAGATCTTGCTTCAGAATGCTTTCAAGGGTTTGATTTTAAACTATACTTAAGGACATTATTCAGCACCTTTGCAGTATTGCTCACATGGGGATAAACATTTAAAATATTACTTGCACATAGACCAGGACTTTCACGACCTTCCTGTGGGTCCTGACCCCCAGTTTGGGAAAATTACTCTAGAGGTGTTGAACGGAAGGGGAGGAGGGAATGGGAGGAGTCAAGGGGGTTGATTCCACCCCCTGCCCCCAGGTTATTTGTTTTAAATGGTGGGGATTGTGGAGGGAGGATAGGGGTGGAATATTTTTTTCACTTGAGCCAGGTTCATCTTTCCCCCCCAAACCAGATAAAATCATGCATGAGCCTGTGAACATTGTGTACTGCTTCTAAAGTATCATACCCTTGGCTTGATGGACTGGGTATCCTTTAGTCCTGAAAGCAGCTCACTGAGCTTCTGCATTCTTTGGGGTTTTTGTCTAGCCTATATGGCTAGGTCTGCCTGCTTCTAGGGAGATGCAAGTCTGTCGATTGATTGAAGAACTGTGACACGATGGAGGTACCTACTGCCTACAAGAAGGCTTTGGAACTGTGGCGGTGTGGAAGAAATGGGGCGAAAACTGGGTCGAGGAAGACACATATAAAAAACAATTGCATGTCAATTAGAAGCAATGAGGAATTATACCAGTCGTCCAGAGTGTCAAGAGAATTAAGGGTTAAACGGAAATCGTAATAAGTGAAGTGACATAGTGACAGGAATAACCCACGAGCGCCTATATCCCAAATGAGATTTAGAATGACACCAATATTGTGATAACCGAAGACTGCGTGTCCACACCTGTAAGGCTCAATGTTAGGGAGTATACTAATTACTGCGATAAAGGCTAGATTAGTGAACCGCCATGACAAGCAACCACCCTCTGATCATAGCCTTAACCTAAGTACCGGACTCCGATAACCCTTAATTCTCTTGACACTCTGGACGACTGGTATAATTCCTCATTGGTTCTAATTGACATGCAATTGTTTTTTATATGTGTGTTCTTTTGCAAAATGCCCTAATTTGTTTATTTTCTTTCCTCCCTTTCCTTTTTCTTGGAATTGTATTAATAGTTGTGGCAATTGGTGCCCGTAATTTGGGCTATTAAGTTATTCTTGACTATTTAAATAATAAGGCATGCAATGTTTTCCTGAAGATGAACCTTGTATAAGTATAAGGTTCGAAACGTCATCGACCTTGTCACGCTATATGCATACAAATTATACTAATGTACGCAGGCGTGTGCTAAATGTATTGTCTGATTGTGAATTGTGATATACAGACTTTATGAATTGCCTACAAAATTCCTGTTTGTCTCTTTTTAAGTGTGTTAGTTGGGCATCGGCTGGTGTCCTGCTTGTATCACACTAATTCCTTTTTATAATCAATTATCAGAAATTAAATACTGTCCGGCTGGACATTGAATATAGTTACTATCTAGTCTATATTTACTTAGTAAAATATTTTCTTGTCTAGGGACCATTAAACAGCTTAGGAGCCAAAGTTTTTTTTTTTTCACGTGGCCACTGACTGTGGAGAAAGAGCTCGATCTGCAAGGATTGGAAATCACTTTTGTACATTTTCATTGTTACAACATCACAGTTCACGGACACCTCTTCAGACTACAAAAATATTAATTTGCTTACTTGAACCTTCAGACCGATTCAACACACCACTGCAAGACTACCACCTGGATCCCTGAATTAAGTCCAATTAGACCTCAGTGCTCTGGCTCGAATAATTAAAATAGACCTGTTCTTACCTCTTGAGGATCCAAAGTTGCATCAGGACGCTGACTTCCTGCACCAGATGTCAACAAAGCGCGATAACTACAGAGCAGGTTTGACTCAATCACCTCATTGCAACTCCCAGACCATTTCGAAAGCTTCAGACCAGTTTGACATGGTCAGTGGGCCTCCATGACTGATTCAACCGGACAGCTCTCATCAGCATACTGTGTTCTAAACATGCCAGTGTTTCACTCTTCATCACCCAGTTCGAGCTCTACTCACTGAGTACAGCTACGAGTTATCGCATTCTTACAACAGCGATTTAAAAAGACATCATTAAACTTCATGAGTTGAAACCACGCTTCTTATTGTACCCTCACTTTATACTGGGTCAATTTCTGATGCTCCATAACTGTAGATTTATTGACCTAACTTTCAGCACTTTTGCTGCTTGAATAGCCCTTAAAACGTTTATATTTGAGATGCACTGCAGAGGTCTTTATCTTCTTTGGTTCTATAGTTGCAAACATTGCCACATACTTTTTCATCTAGGATATTGCATTGCTGCTCAAGCCTAGTTAGCCAATGTGGTTTCATGTAAGTCTTTTATAATTATTTTCTTATCTTGTTCACATAGACACTACTACGAGTTGTTGCACAGTAGCTGCGGAGTTAAAATGTTAAAGGGTTGCATTTCATTTGTCACCCTCATGGTGACTCATGTAGATCACGTGCTGATGCTGTCGATTCTTGGCTATGGCTTTCTGACCTAGTATCACATCTCTCCTGGGTAGGCGAGCTAGTATTATGAGGTGTCTCACTTGGAAAACCTCCTGCTTGCAGTACTGTTGTGTTTTTTAAAATTTTTTATTATAGCCAATTGTTGCATGGTTCTGGCACCTTTTACAATAATAACTTTGCCTGTGCATTCTGTTAGGGGACATCCTTTAGAAATGTCAAAAATACTCTGTGGGCATCATTCGTCAGAGTTTTTGTAAACAATTCTGGTGCCTTTGAGGGGGATCACCAGATTGCTTTTAGCCGTCATGGCCGAGTCACGGATGATTGTACTTCACTATTAATTTCTGCTATACACCGATTACATGGTGGATTTCGATTACATGGTAGATTTTCTTAGTTTTGAGAATTCCGTTTTGAGTGGTTAGCTGCTAATTTGTTTTCAGTGTTTCGCAACACATGAGTGGGTAATATTTAATTGTTTTTACATACTGATTTAGGGGTTGGCATAAAGAGTGCCCTGTTTGTGTTTTCAGCGTCTAGTCCACCAAAATGTTAGGCTGTGACATTGATGGGAGTTCTGCACTGCCTGCTGTATGAGAGAGGGCCAGCCATGTGTGATGCTGGATGACCAGATTAATTGTGCAAGAGGGCATTGCCTGGGGAGAACCAGTGTGTACCCCTTCCTCCCACCATCTATGGTTAACACTACAGTATTGATCATGTCCAAGCCTTCAAGCTTGGTTCCACCCACTGTATTGATTCTCTTCGCTTTGAGTCCTTTGATATCTGCATCTGTGGCTGCATGTGTCGGTCAGCCTGAAACGTTCAACTTCTGTCAGATAAAAGGCTTCAGCATTATTCCACCACTCAGCTTATGGGCAGGATTACTTGGCAAGGCATCACTTGACCTTTCATAGCCCTTAATGTTCTGTCCATCATGTTTGAGTGGGAGTGTGATCGTTGCATACATTAAGGCCAAGTATATCCATAATGACCACACGATTATGCAGCTCTGATGAGGGAGGACCACCCAGACACCACTCAAGGAACTGGTGGATTTCATGCACCACAGCAAATGGAAAAGATGTACCAGACAGCTTTGAGAAGTGGGTGGCATTTTTAATTGTGTAAACCTTTCTGCCAGTCACTGTCACAATCCCTTCAAATTTGTTGCATCAATACTTTCGGGACTGCTTGACGTTGGCTGTAGAGCGTTCCTTCTTGATCAAATGCAGAGACGAAATATAGGTAATGTCATTTCTTCTACCTTTTGTGTCTGGTCACTTACTCACCACCTGTGATTGTCACCACTGCTCAGGGAACTAAAGCAAAGTTACAAGCTATTGATCATGCTAAGATGGGACATTAACAGAAAAATGTGATCCCCATTCCTCACTGTGATCGCTTGCATATAGACTTCTCTCGCGCTCTCTCTGTATACTCTGTACTTGCATGCTAGTTGTTTAGTTTGACTGGTGTGGCATAAGATCTTGCTTTTCACGCCAAACGCAAGCTGAGAAAAACCGAAAAAATTGTTGCTGAAGGTTAGTTATCCTAAGTGTTGCTGGACTGGTTCTGGACATTGATCACGCCCTCTAGGAGTCTGTGTCAGGAGTCAATCTGAGGTGGATTTTATTCCAATTTTAATCCATAGTGCAGGCATCGAGAATTTTCCTTCAGTAGCAAAATTTCTATCAGCTTTCAATTTTTATACAAAACATTTTCAGTTCTGTGTAGTTCTGCCTATGGGACCCTCTTTAGTACATGTAAATGGATTAAGCATTGGAAAACATGTACTTGGCTAGAAGAGTCCTCCAGATAAATGTATTATTCAGTCTGGGCTCTGCAGCAGAGTCCAGAGCAAATCCAGCAGGATGAACAACAATACCCCACATAACCACCAGCACCACATGTGGAGCATCTGGCTCCTCAGCGTAAGGAGCAACAACAAAGCAGCTGAGGTGTAAGGTTTGGGAAGGCTGGGGACAACGTTTTTTTCTTGTTAAGCCATATTAAAGAGGCAAAGTGGCTAACAGTGCTGTTCAACACGTACAAAACTTGACTTGCACAAGAACTGCTACCTGTCCACGGCTCCTTCACTGGTATACCCTACCCTCCCTCCCTCCCAGATCTCTGCCTCTGCCCTGAGCACTTTCAAAGAAACTCTCAAACACTTTCCTTAGACTTGAGGTTCTCTCTTCTTCTCTGCCTCCTGCCACAGAGGTCGGTTGAATGCCATCACCTGAAGATAATCTATGTAACTGAGGGATTGCCTCGCCAAGGACAGTCTTGTGATCCCCCTTTCTCCCGCATCCTGGACTTAATTACAAAGCACCGAGTGGTCCATTTGCACTTAATAATGTACACTAGTTTTGCTTAGCTAGTAATATAAATGGGAAATGCCAGGCTTGAATCCCTCATGCCGGTCAAAGGTGTACTTGGGTCCTTTGCCATCCATTTTTTGTCTCCTCTTAAACCAATTATATGTACTGTTAAGTAAAATTGTGTAACCCATCTTCGTGAGAAAAACCAGACTTTAAGTCATGTTAAAGGAATGTGAAAGCCACACTTCGTAATGCATGTCCGCTTGGCGTCCATGTCCCAAAGAATCCTATATTCATGTTAACTAAACAAGTATGTGCAAAAGTGAACCTGTCAAATGCCTACTTTGCCGGAAATTGTATCTATGTAGGCAGGATTCTTCAAACCAGGCTCTGAACGTTCCTGTACGTCAACATTACATTGTGTATAACTCACAGGAAATAAAAGTAACTTGCATTTTTACAAGGCAGTATATATAAGCTTGCTGTTCCAGTTTAGCTGTTACTTAGCAGTGTAACTGGGGGGTCTTCTTACAATTTATTTTAATAGATAGCACTTAGTTTATCAACTTAAAAAATGAAAGGCTAGGGTGTGTGCGCTTGAGGCCACTAGTTCTCCAATTAAGACACTCGCATAGCAGCGAGTGCTTAACCCAGGAAGTTATTTTGACGTCTTATATTGAATGTCCGATATTTTACTGGTCTAAATGTGTTACCAATTGCAAGCAATTTACTCCCATCACAGACTGAGCCGTTCAAGTCTGTTCTTACCCAAATAATTATTTTGACCATCTGTGAGAAGGACATGCAGTTGAGTCTCGCAGCATTTTATAATCCACCTGCTTTCGCCTCTGGCAGCTCCTCCGCTAATGTTTCCTTCCTGCTTATGGGAGGGCGGGTGGGGCTGGGCTGGCCAGAGCAGTGGCCAGGGGGAGGAGTGTTAAGCACACTCTAAAGTGCGCAGGACGGTTTGGCCGGCCCACTTGGGCCCGCCAAACAGTCCTGCGCACTTTGCATGTCCCCACCAGGCTGCATTACACAGCCTGGTGGGGAACATGCACGGCCTCCTTGTCCCCATCTGTGCATTGAACCACGGCGCGCAGACCAGTCACAATGCTGCTGTAAGACAGCCTCGTGATTGGCCAGGGGATTCCGGGAGGCTGTGTGCTTCCTGTTGCGGCGTGGAGAAGATGAAGACTGAGGGGAGGTGGCTCGACGTCACCCAGGTAAGTCCTTTATTTTATTATTTATTCCCCGTACCACCACCTCCAGTCAGTGACACTGGCTTTCGCTGGTTTGCACAAATGCACAAAATTCTATCAGTGATGAAAAAAGACAAAAACATGTATAGTCTATCTATTTGACGTAGTCTTGTCGATAAGCAAGATAATTCTTCACTGCTGGTAGTCAACATGATTGGCAGTGAAGATTTTTAACCGGTAATGTAATTCTGCACATGCAGTCACCTCCGAGATGTGTGGAGATCACTGTATCCAGCCCAATTAGGCCAAATACGAGTTTTAAACTTGGCAAATTGATCACCATTGCACCTGTGATTTGCAGCACTGTGAAGTTGCAAAAGTGAAGTAGCAAGCACTCTATCCAGATCAGCACTATAAGATGCAGAATAGCAAGTTACTGGTACTCTTTTCTCACACTAAATCCAAAGCAATGTTTTCCAGACTGTGGGTCCGGTTTCTGGTGTGTTACAAAGTCCATGCAATAAATAAAGATGGCTATAAATTATGAATTTATCTTGTCACATTTGCTAGGCTTCAGAGACAGAGGTCCAATGTCAGGCTAGTCTTCTGGCAAATTGCTGCATATTTTTTTAACAAGGGGATTGGTGTTTACAAACTCCTCTCGCTTTGCAGTCAGAGAAAGAAAATTGAAATAGATTGTGGCAATCTTGCTAGAGTACAGTGAGTGTGAAAGGAAAGGCTGTAGGATGTCAATTTTTATTGTAAATACCTGTAAATGAACTGTATACGTTCAGCTTTTAGGAAATAAAAAATGAAGGGCATTTTTTGGTAATTCTGAAGTGTAATGGAAACAAAGGTTTTAATAGGATCAAAACAAATCAGGACACTTTACTTGGTGATGCACAAATGATAAATATGTACTGAAGCCCAATTTCTACACATTTTGTGTGCAGTATAGTTTTATCAGAAACTATTTCTGTGCACATTTAGTGGCTATTTGAATGGAAAAAGTGCGGTCTGTTATTGACAATGTACTGCCACCTGATGCTTTAATTAGATAAAAAAATCATCTGCCCCATGTCTATGAAAGCTAGGTAGGTCCCAAGAATTTGGCCTTTCTAAAAAGTGGCCCGTGGTTTTAAAAAGTTTGGGACGCACTCATCTAGGTCAGTGAGTTGGGTCAAGAAATGTTTTTCTACAATGTTACTCCTCTTACAAATTGCTGTCAATTGGTTCAGAAGGTTCTACATTCTAACGAAAATTAGGCCACTAGAGCCAATATAGTGTATTATAAATATTAGAGGCTTCATGTTGCCTACTATTTACCTGTGACAAAAACTCAACCCCCAATACCTGGGAAAAGACCGAGATTTTAAAGTTTTTTTTCTTAATAAATGTTGAAGGAAGTCTGTTGTTATCGCTTCAACTTTGACTATTGTCTGTGGTATCTCCACTTTCTACAAACGCCTGTTGATGCTTAATAGAAGATACCACTCAGGCAGGAATAACGTTTTTAAGATGAAATTCAATGTTCTTCAGGAGCCTGAGGTCTGCCATTTACCAGCATGAATTCTGAATCCTCAGTGTTCAGATGTGTGCACTTTCTACCAGATTGGAGAACATTGGCAGGCTGATTGTATCAGTTCGTAGGAGTTATTCCTTCGAGTCACATTGTGTGTCAACCAGTCGAGTTTTTCTCTACTGTGTGATACAGTGTAGAATAAATTAACCATGTGCGCACAGACGTTTTTGTACAAGATGGCTTTGATTGTAGTTATCTCTGTTTGTAGATAGAGTGATTTCCATGTTTGAGTTAAACAAAGAACATTGTACTGCCCTTTATAAGGAGGTTTATTCTGGTCAGCGCGTTTAGCATTTTTGTCCAAATTTTTTTAAGATTTCCTCCTTAGGTAGCCTAATTAATTGCAGTTGCTGGTTTCCAGAGTTCATACTTTGTTAAAATGGTTATTTAGTACTTTAAGATCACGAGGCGATGACCTAAGTCAACTGCCACACCATGCACCCTAAGGCCTTATGAAAGCGCTCCTTCAAGCTTCTTGCCACCCAACGTGCGACGCCGCAATGGTCTAAATCCCAGCCTGGAGGAAGGCCCTGGGATCAGTTCACTCATCCTTATGGCTCCAGACTGCTCTGAGAATTTGGTACCCTGAGCTGATGAGCATGGCAATCGGCTCTCTGATCAGGCAGCCTCTTCAGGAGGATATTCTGTCACAGCAGCAGGGGAGGGTTCTCCACCCAAACCAGTCAATGCTTTGCCTTCATGCGTAGGAGGTTGAGTTCTGACAGTTGGCAGCTTTCGACCTTTTGCCTGAAGTCTGCACTGTTCTCTTTGAAGCCAGCTGTCCCTCCACCAAGACTGTTTGCGCCTGCTGTTAGGGCAAGTTTGGGACATAGTGTGCAGAGAACAGATTGACCATCTTTCTGCTCCCCTTTCTCTGGTCTTTCTCTTTATCCTTTCCATGCCCAGCAGAGCTCTGTGCTGGGCATCCTAAAGTGCTATATTTCTGCATTTCTGCAGTTTCCTGATCAGTCATCCCTCTTTAAATCCCCTACTGTACATATGCTTTGGAATGGTTTGCAACATGTGTTTCCACCTTTGCCCTTTATCTTGTGTCAGTGTGACCGTAATCTGGTCTTAACTTTTCGGATGTGCATGCCTTTTTAGCCATTGCACAATTGTCCTCTCAGGCTTGTTATCATCAAGACTGCCTTTCTGGTGGCAATAACATCTACCTGAAGGTTCAGGGAACTTCAGGCCTAGTCACCCAAGCCTCCGTACCTGAACATCTACCCACACAAGCTGGTTCTTCGCACTAGAACTTCCTTTCTTCTGAAAATTGTCACTACCTTTCATGTAGTGCAGGCCATCGATCACCCTGCCTACTGTTTACTCTCCGCCACATCGCTTAAAGGAGGAGGAGCGACTTCACCATCTGGAACCAAAAAAAAACATTGCCGTTCTACCTTGACCGCACAAAAGAGTTCTGGGTGGACGACCAACTCTTTGTGGGGTATGTCTGAGCAAAGAAGCGAAAGGCTGTTAAGAAATGCACCATTTCCTGATGGATCGAGTTTTGCATTAAACTCTGCTACCCATTGGTCATGAAACAACATCCTGAGGCCTTGCATGCTCATTCCACTGCGTTAGCACACGGAGTTCTCGTCCTGGAAATCTGCCACGCAGCAAAATGGGTACCTCTGCACACGTTTACCAAGCAGTACTGTCTGGACACTCCAGTCTGTAGGGACGGGCATTATGCCCTTTGGGTTCTGCATTTCTTTTTAGTATGAAATTGTTCTACAGACCCACCTCCCGGGATATATTGCTTGCATGTCTATTCTAAACAAAGGAATCTGCAGCTTGAGGTCTCTGTCAGAAGTTACTTATGTTTGGTAATATCTTATCTGGTAGAGATTGTCTAGCTTTAGGTTCCTTACTAATCCACCCGTTCTCTCCCCCCCCCCCCCACCCCCACCCCCCCACCATCGACGCACAGGGTTACTGCTTATGAAAAATCTCCAGATCCAGTCTGAAGCTTAGAGATAATTCTAAGGTAAGGAATTTGCAGCTAGATAGTCTCTACCAGATGAGGCGTTACTGAAGGCAAGTAACTTGTTTTTTTACCACCTCTCTAGTAGGGTCCTTAGATTCTTCCACGAGTGCTCGCTTTTCTGGAATTTTTTTTAGGGAAACACTCCATGAGAGGTTATGTGTTTTCCGGCAACCTTCCTTGTGTACTTCTCCTGCCCCCACCGCACTCATTCTTCCTCTCACCGGTTTGCTGCTGCCCCACGACCCTTGCATTGATTTCTCACCCATGTTCTTCTCACTCCCAGCTGCAGTTTGCTCTCTTTTGCCTGTTTGCTCTCTGCACATGTGCACTTCGTGTTCCTTACCCCAGCAAGGACCCCCATTTTGCTTCTGCCAAGCACCCTTGAAACCATGTTGCATCTGCAATCGGCCCCTGTGGTGCTTCATCCCACTCGCTGCTTCGCCGAACGTGCTTTAAAAAAATCTTTTGCATTTTTTTCTTTTAATTTACCGATCTAACACAGATCAGTAACTAAAAAGAGTAAAAAACAGCTGCACCATTTTGTCGGCACACGCATGCATGATGTTCACAGCTACAAAATTACATGGCTACTTGCCTTAAAATTATGCATATTTTTACTTTATTCTTTAGCCATGGTGCATCTTCAGGCATGCTGTGCAGCATTTCCAAAGCCCATTAGCAAAGCCAATAGGTCCCAAAGGGCAAGACCTATTGGCTTTCCCATTTTCTATGTTCAAATGTGTTAAATTACCGGTCTTCCACTTGCACCACCTTGATTCTATTAATTACTCTGTGAAAGTATATGAAATTCTGAAGAATGTGGTGCTACAAAAAAAATTTCTAGCTTGTATCTCGAATTCTGCACCCTGATATTGTTAGTGGATTAATATGTGTGTCTCTCAACCACACGGGATGAGGAAAGGCAGTTTTTAAAATAAACTCTTGTCCAAGAGTGAAAGCTCATGAAATACATTGCTTGCGTATCACTCCACTATATTCCGAGGCTGTTGATGACTTGGGTGTTTGACACAGCATTTTTCATTTACCACACTTGATTTGCTATTGTGTTTAGCACTGATAAAGCGAATTCATGTATTAAGATATCGAGACTCTGAAGTATTCAGACTATTTTAGCTTTCACCTGCACAGTGTTTGCACTGTGCTCATGGCATCTCTTGTATTTAATATATCTTAAAAGGGGCTCTTATCAGTCCCAGTAGCTGAATTACTGTCTCTATTTGCTTTTTTGGTAACTTCCCCTTTATACTTCTACTAAAGCTGTTCACTCTGTTTAATCCTCATTCACTGTCAAGATAAGATCTCTTCCCATGAAAAAGGCAGACACACCTAACAGTATGCTGAAATGCTTGCTTTGTATTAATTTGTAGCATTTCCTATACATGCCTCAGTACCTACCTTTGCATTTTGTAGGCATTATCGGATTGATTTTTTTCAACTTAATTTATTTGGTCATTATGATAAAATTCTAAATGTTGTAGTAGTTTTTTTAAAAAACATGTTTTTATTTGCATTTTGCAATTGTATAAATCCACAATACAAGTACAGACAATCGTATGGCATCTTAGGCATGGCCACTAATACAGATTGGAGTTCCACGTTGCCAAGGAAGAAACTAATAATACCCATAATATACACTCCCATCCATGATTAAC
The DNA here is from genome assembly GCF_964263255.1 of Lissotriton vulgaris. Taxonomy (NCBI): domain Eukaryota; kingdom Metazoa; phylum Chordata; class Amphibia; order Caudata; family Salamandridae; genus Lissotriton; species Lissotriton vulgaris. Next base: position 1,491,848,480 of record NC_141685.1, read on the forward strand.
CACGTTCTTATTTGTTCTTATATTTCGTATTTTCGTACTTAGGCGGGCGATGGGGGATTCAGTGTAGCAGCGCCGGGACACTTTGAGTAGCTGTGCGCTTTAGAAATACAGTATAACATAACATAACATACTGTATTATATATGTACTTAAGGGAGTTTCCTCATCTTCCTGGCCAGGGGAGTGTAAAAAAAACAATTTACATTCCCTTCACGACAATTATTAACTAACCATCTAAAATAAACTATATAATGTGGTGTCTCTTATTAGGTCTGCTGTAAATTAAAGACTATCTACTATGTGTCATCTGTAATGGCGTGTGGCTCCAAGTACAGGATCTTGACACTAGGATTGTTAAAGTATGTCAAGGTGGGGGTGTGGGGGCTGTGTGGAAGGCTGGGGATCTCATTGCAGGGGTGGTAACTCCCTGTTCCGCCTCTGTTGCATCCCTCCTTCCATGTTCCTCGTCTCCCAGTCCCTCATTACCTCGGATTTCCTTGAGATCATCTTTCTGTAGGGCCTTCAGTTCTGCCCAGGACCAAGTATCCAAATTTTTCTCCCATGTCGTTAATGAAAGGGGCAGTGCTTGCCGTCCAGTATTGCACAATCTGCTGTCTTGACAGGACCAGTGCTAGATCCGTAAACCTATTCCCAGTTTTCTTGACCGTAAGCCATGGGAACAGGCCCAGCAGGCATATCTCTGGAGTATTCGGGAGTACCTGGGATAGTGTTTTCTTAATCGCAGCCGAGACCTTTTCCCAGAAATCCCAGATGTATATACATTCCCACTTCATATGCACAAAGTCAGCATCTATTCAATGTTGTGATAAAAATTGCATGTTAAAAATAGTTAATCTACAAGAGCTGTGCTATATTTTGTTACTGAACAGGCAGTTACAAGTGCAGTTACCTTGCAGACAACGGGGTCATGATTTGAATGGTTCAGCAGGTGCAGTAGCACCGGGCCCAAAAGTTGTCAGACCTCTAAACTCACAATATTGCTATATTTGACTACTAAACAGGAAGTCACAATTACAGTTCCCTTGCAGTTAAAATGAACTTGATTTGAGTGGTGCAGCAGGTGCAGTGACACTGGGGCCATAACATCTAGGGATCCCACTGAACCCAGATTATTGCTAAAGTTTACTGGTGAACAAGACAGTTAAGAGTGCATTTATCTAGCAGGCAAAAGGGTCATGGTTTAACTGTGCAGCAGGTGCAGTAGCACCAGGACCAGACACTCTAGGCACCCCACTAAACACCTAATATTGTTATATTCTACCACTAAACAGGCAACCACAAGTGCAGTTTCCTTGCAGACAACAGATTTGAATGGTGCTACAGGTGAAGTGGCACGGACCCAAAGGTTGTTAGAACCCCGCTAAACACCAAATGTTGCTAAATTTTAATATTCAAAATAAAGGTGTTTAATTTATACTAACAGATCATGAAGACTTGAGCTTTTCAATACCTTAAAACCAGTGGCTGGCCAAAATTTTGTCAGATGAACTAATGTCGGTGGCTCCAGCTCGATGCATTAAGAAAATATCTGAGTTACAGTTTTAATAGTAAAACGATAATTTATGCGGGTGAAAACAAAGCACAGCCCATCAGTGATGATTCTATAACCAGTATGTAGCACAACACTGGCTTGAGCAAATAGTAAAACTATTAGGTATTTGCGTACCTGTAAATGATGCAGACCGAGCGACGATGGGTGATATCAGGAGTGTCCACCGCGGGAGTCAGTAGAAATACTCGAAAGGCCACTGCAGCCGGGAGCAAGCCTCGATGTTGCCAGGATATAGCTGCAGGAACCGCAGTACCATACTTAAAAAGAATGCTAAACAAACTGTTGCCGTGTTACGGGATCTAACACTTTCGGTGCTCATGACGAGCTCAGCTCGTCATGAGGCACAGTGGCGCTGTGCTCATGACGAGCTGAGCTCGTCATGACTGCCGCGGAACGGCCACGCGGGGATAATTCCCCTCCTGTGCGGGGCTTTCCATTGAGTGGGCGGAATCGTGACGAGCTCTGCTCGCCATGAGCACAGCGCCACCGTGCTGAATGACGAGCCGGGCTCATCACAAGCACCGCGGTGACGCGCGCATCCCCGTCCCCCCGCTTCGCGGGTGAATTAGTCCCGCGGCGAAGGGCTTAAACTGCAAAAAGGGGCGGGCTCAAATGGTTTAACTTTCCGGGGATGACGACGAGCATGTCGGCTAGAATACGTAAGCTTAAGAGGGCGGGGCCCAAGGCTCAGTTAGTGTGGATAAAAGAGAGATTACTGAATCCGCCATATTAATCTGGTAGTGATGTGTGTATATATCGTTCCAGGCTATCGAAAGGAGTATGTTGATGGAGATGTGGAAAAAATGGTATCCCTATAAGAAAATGAAAACCGACTACAGTGCCACTATTTCTTGTATGTTTTTAATGCATATGAACTAATAATATAACAATATTATAACCGCCCTAATAGACTATATCGGTGGTTAATATGCATTTCGAACCAAAGCAACCCAGCCTCTATGTGCAAGGGTGAATGTAAGCCTCTGATAGAGGTGGGTAGATTACATAATTGAATTACCAACTGTACTATAGGTAAGATTTATACTTACCGTACTGGTAACCACAAATGGGGGCGCCGAACATGTGAAGTGGCTGATGGCTATATGTTTATCTCAGTATCCATAAATAAGGGACGACATGGATCATATGTAAAGAGCCAGCCTAAATAAACAGGCAAATGAATATTCAGTTATTATATCAAATTATATAATCCCAGGGAATTTCATTATTCATACCATGTTTATATGTGTCAAGAGTATAGATCCAATAGACCTCTCTGCGTTTACTTATTTCAGTGCTCTGTGCCTGAGTTGATGCGTATTTTTTTTAAATGAGCCACTGTATTTCTTGAGTGGTGTGTTGGGCCTCCATATAGTGTTTGTCTAACGGTGCTGCCAATTTTTGGTTCTAATTGCTGACTTGTGTTCAGTTAAACATGTTGCCATTGAATAGGAAGTTTCCCCAACATATCCAAGCTGACAAGAACATATGATGAGCTATACAATGTTAGTCGTTTTACAGTTGGTTAGTGTTGTAATTTTAACACTTATTCCATTTATCCTGTACGTCATTGCTTTAATGGCAAACTGGCAAGCGACACGGGACATGCATTTCAAATGCCCAGTGGGGAAATGATTGCCATGTAGAGATGTCTGTGTAAGTAGTCTCTGCTGGGTTTTCATTTGTGAGTACACTATCAGATCTTTGAGAATTTTATTTTTTCTATGAGCAAAAAGTGGCGTAGCTTGGAATTTTCTCGTTCTCTGGTGACATTAAGAATGTGCCAGTTAGTATTCACGATGTAACTAATTTTTTCGTTCATTGTAGAGTGGCGTGTTACAAAGACCAGTCTCGGGTAAGATGTTTTATTTTTGCGGAGTAAACCGATGTTATCTGTCGTAAAAACTAGCCCGTTTGTACGAATCACGCACTAGGCGCTTAGGGTATCCGCAAGCCATGATTTTGGCTTTCATCTTGATGGCTCTTTTGTCAAAACCCTGTAGATTGGTGCAGTTCCTGCGTAGGGGCAGGAACTGCCCAAATGGGATACTGGTCTTTTGGGACTGCGGGTGATAACTTTCAAAATGCAAAAGAGTATTGCTGGCCATTGGCTTGGTGTATAAATCCACTTCTAAATGGTCCCCGTTGTTCTGGATGACGATATCCAAAAACTCCACTTTGATGTTACTAGACACAGTTCATATGATCTATGCGTGTACACAAACCAGCCACGTCACACACCACCATTTGTCTGTGCCTCGCATCAGACTTCAAAGGCTGCCGCTCCCCCCAATCAGACTTCAAAGGCTGCCGCTCCCCCGCATCAGACCCCCCCCCCATCCCCCCACTGGCCACAGCAATGCCGAGAGCTTGTTTTGCTTGTGTGCTTGCATCTACCTTCCTTGGCCCTGGGTGTTTTCAGTGTTCTCCCATTCAGTGCCTTCTAAACCCTGTACTTGAATGCTGTCCAAGCAACAGCCCTCGCTGCCTTTATCATTATACACTCTCCCTGTGTTTTCCTGTTTCCCCTTGCTTTTTTCCGGCTCCATCATTCTGTGCTTTGAAACTGAACGCGCTTTGTAGCACTCAACCCTGCGTGTTCTTAGCTTCAGTCTCTGTGCTGCTGCACCACATCACTCAGGGACACCGCCACATCACTCGGGGACACCGCCACATCACTCGGGGGCACCGCCACATCACTCGGGGGCACCGCCACATCACTCGGGGGCACCGCCACATCACTCGGGGGCACCGCCACATCACTCGGGGGCACCGCCACATCACTCGGGGGGGCACCGCCACATCACTCGGGGGGGCACTGCCACATCACTCGGGGGGGCACCGCCACATCACTCGGGGGACACCGCCACATCACTCGGGGGACACCGCCACATCACTCGGGGGACACCGCCACATCACTCGGGGGACACCGCCACATCACTCGGGGGACACCGCCACATCACTCGGGGGACACCACCACATCACTCGGGGGACACCACCACATCACTCGGGGGACACCACCACATCACTCGGGGGACACCACCACATCACTCTAATACACCACCACATCACTCAGCACCACAACAGCATTGTCCTTGCTTGCTACCAATAACCATTGCCATAGACAATAGGACTCGCATTAGGAAAATGTAAGCTATTGGCTTTGTGAATAACAATGCTATTACTTTATATATTTTCAAAGCCAACACATATTAAAAAAAATTGTCATTTACAATACCAATAGGTCACACTTTCCTGCTTGTTTTTATTTGCCCCATGCCACACTTACACTTAAATGTTGGATGCGCCCTTTCCCTTCGACAAGCTGTCTCTAAAGAAAGGCGCATGGCCGCCATTAAAGTGAAAGCGCTGTATCGCACGCTTTTACAAAAAAGCATTTGTTTGTCACCTTGACAAACAATTATTTTTTTGTCAAAGCATGCCATACCGTGCTTTCACTTTAATAGCGGCCACGCCCCTTTCTTTACACACGGCCCTTCTAAAGAAATGGATGCAGCCGACAGTAAAGTTAAAGTGCTGCATGAGCGTTTTTACAAACTAGCATTGGTAATGCAATAGGTGTAGTATTAACAAATTCTAGCAAATGTGAGACCTTGTGCATTGCGAATGCACGTTTTCCCTGGTGTTTGGGGCCCGGAAGGGACTGGCGAGAGCAGAAAGTAAACCTCAAAGAGCCAAGTTTACTTTCTCTCTTGATTCGACTCTAGGTACTTTACGCAGTACATCAGCAGCAAACAGGAGAGATTTGCACTGCAAGGCAGAGACAATGGAGGCAATGGGTGCATGACGTCACTTCCGCTACCCTGGTATTTGGTTTCCCCGCCCCACTAGGGAGATTCAGTTCATTTTGCTATTTATTGCATGGATGTGTGTTTAAGGACACGCAGGAAAACAGGGCATCTAGGTTTTTAGACAGCCCTGTGTGGTGGAAGCTGCGTTATGTAAACGGCCTTCCTTAAAGACTGCTCTTGCCCATCACGGCCTGGCAGGCGCGGCCTTTTCTCACATGCAAGGATAATTCACTCTTCATACTCAATTGAACACGAGCAATTTTCGCTCCGGCTGGCAGTCGTGAGGCGCACTATTGTGGTTCTCTAATATATTCTTTTGTACATATGGTAATACGTAGGGACGGCTGCTCTGCTCTTTTGACCCTTGCTTTCAGGTTTAAAATGACACGGCTAGTTTAGATTGTGTACATAATAAGCGGGTTTTTTGGGGCTTGTCAGTTTGTAAGGCCGTTTCTGCATCCTTCTTTCAGAACAATTTGTTCAACAGTTTGAGTTTTAAAACGTAAAAATATCTTTGCTTATAACGAGGGTTATGGGAAGTCCCAAACTATGTGTCTTTCCGTGCACTGCAGGCCACTGATGTGAAATTGCTGCAGGGAAATAAGCACCAGGTAACTGACTAGTGTACTTGTGTGTACAGTTCACAATGACGGAGTCTGGACCGCCGTGTATCACCCGCCTTTCTTTCTCCAGAGTCCAAGGTGGGCTAAAACAACCGGACTCTCCTTTTTAACAAAATTGCACGTTTTTGCTAGATTCTTGGGGAGGGGGTGGTAAGGTTCGCGCAAGGCTTCAGACTGCAGGTAAATGTTACCCAGCCATGCTGAGCTTCAGGAGCCCTGCCGCACCAACCATGTGGTCAAAATACTGGAGGACGAGAGGCATCCATGTTTGAGAGAATGTGGGCCTTGCTGACTTTGCACCGTTCTAAGCATGAGCTATCAGGGTCGGATTGGGATCACAATTCGGCCCGGGCACTGACGAAAAAAGTGGCCCACATTCAAGAGGCGTGGCCCATATTTAAGGGGCGTGGCCCACATTCAAGGGGCGTGCCCTTTCATGAAACCCCATTTGCACAGACAAGGAATGAAAGTGGGAGGATACTGTTCTTGCACACGACACAGGGCCAAGGTGACAATGGCCTACACGCTGAGCAACTAAAAAAAATAGCAAGGCCCCTTTTTGTCACAAAATTATTCCAGCCCTCCGGCACAGGAGCACCTTGAAAGCAGCAAAGCCCCTGCTATTACTAACCTACTCAGCCCTCCCCAGACCTTCAGCTCAGGAGCACATGAACAGAGGTAAGGCCCCTGCAATTAGTAAATTAATCAACCCTCCAGGCCCTGGGAAAATGTCCTGGCAGGGGAGCACACAGCTTTCTGGGTCATCCAAGGTAGTCAGGTAGCCAGGGGGGAGGCTGAGGTGAAGCTGGTGCATGGGAAGTGCCTTCCCAGTGTGTTCTGGCAGTTTGAGTATTTACCATTTACTGTAGTATTACCCTTGTACCTGTGTATGGTACCCTTTTGTAACTTGCACAAGTCACTTTTCTCTTGTAACACATTGTTTGCTACCTCTACTTTTGTTTGCTTTAGATACTTGCACAAGTGCCACCATTGCCTACGAAACGTTTGTTCTTGTGCTGGAGTGTCTGCCATTAATTGCAGTATTATACCTCTACTTGTATTTTGTACGCTGTTGTAACCTGCACACATCTTTTTCCTCCTGTAATTTATCGTTTGCTCCTCTTATATTTTGGTTGCTCACTATTGTCATTTTTGATTCATGTAACTTAACGTTTGCTTTTGTAATTTGTCCACTTATAATTTTCTCCTCATGTATTATTGCTGTTCCTAGTGTGAAGCGCTCTGACACCTTCGGGTAAAGTCCGCGCTATATAAAATCGCATAAATAAATAAATAAAACAAAAAAATTCCAAACATCACCAGGCCCCCCCCCCCCCCCCCCCCCCGCAGCAAGACCCATTCTTCCTCGCACACTATGCCCTGAATGTGAAGGGCTGTGGGCGAGGTGTTAAGACTAACACCGTTTCTGGGCTGCATGGGCGCCAGGGGGCCGATGTGCATATGGCTCAAAGGCCTGAGAAACACCTGGCCCCCAGGGAGGCCGATTATTGCAAACAATCACCCCTCCCCAGCTTGATTGCTTGGCAGGGTAGGGGTGAAGGAGAGCCCACAGCTGACAATCGCTGTCTGGCCGCACAGCGAGGCTGCTTTCATTTTCTCAGTCTCTGTCTCCGTGCACTCTGTGGGCCGGTTTTTTTTCTCCCCTTTCCTAGTCCACTCTCTGTGGACTGGGACAGGGGAGAAAAAAAACGGCCCACAGAGGGCACTGAGGCACCGGCCCTTCGGCCCATTCCCGAATGCCCGCCTTGCCAATCCGCCCCTGTGAGCTATGTGTCTTCTAACAACCTGAGCGGGGAGTAGGGATTCTACGGGAAACGCGCAGCGGGGTCAAAGTGTGTGTTACGTTCTCAGACCTGGAAAAGATTTTGAGAAACTGTTGATTGCTTTTGTAAGATCCAGTGAGTGATTTTGAGATCTTGCTATCGTCGCTACTAATGTTTTAAAAGCTGCTTGATTGGACTTTTTGAAACAGTGTGTTGCTGTTACACAGGGCTTTAAGGGATGAAAACAATGTGGGGGTCTCAAAGGGGCGTGGCCAATCTAATTAAGGGCGTGGCTTAAACGACGTAAAAATATGTGCTTAGCATAGTGTGCTGCCCGACTTGTATTTTGCTGTTTGTCATTGCATCCACATATGATACAAGTAACACCATATTCCCAACAAGTCATGACTATTGGATTTGTCAATGGTTGTTAGTTGCATAAGATAATAAGCAGCAGTCATGGTTTGTATTTAATATTGAAAAAGCTTCCACTTAAAGCCCTGGTGACACCACGACAATGTCACTGCTCCTGAGTTTCAAAAAGAGAAGGGAAATCCAGAGAGAAAATGACTCTCTTTAAATTCCCTTCCCCTACAGGGCTCACCTGGCATGACGTCATGCTGTAACTGATCCACTAGTGAGAAGTGAGAAGTGAGCAGTGTGAGCAGCGCACATGGATGTGCCTCCTGTCACTGCAGTCTGGAAACAAACGGACCGAGCCCGATAGAGACCCGTTTCGAGACCTCCTTTTAAAAAAAAAAACTGCCGGTGCTCTGCGCCGGTGAGACCCGATCCACTTATATCCCTCCTGTTAAGAATGTAAAAGCCATTTTTCCCAGTGGTCACGTTAATGACATGGCGATAGAAGGGGGGGGGGGGGGTGTTGAACGCCTGGGCGCAGGGAATTGACTTTGTTCCTCGATGTTAGACTCGCGTGTTTTTGATGCAAGTTGTTTTTGAAATACGTAATTTCACTAATCAGTTTTGTATTAGTTGCGCTCTTGTTTTTTTCTGAAAAGTTTAGTTGAACCGGTGGTAAACTGTATTCAGAGGCCCGAAGCGGTGTACTGTTTCTGGCTGAGCTCACTCCTAAAGCACGCCAATATGCGGAAAACCGCAGAAGCAGGGGCGGGCTGGACACACGGGATGTTGGTGTCGTGTGTCTCCAAGTAGGTGGGAACGCTTGTGCTCTGGTTTGGAGACTTCATGTTAAATTACAGTCGAGCCGACAGCAGCCTGGCAATTACACTTTGAATGAAGGGACAAACTATACTACTTGAACGTAATTGCACATTTCTTGCACCCATACAAAGGTTCACAAATTAAACTGAAAATGCCCGCTCATCTGTGTTAAATCCTTTGGAGGCAAGCATAGTTGCTTCCATCACTGAAATATATTTTTCCTCCTTTCCAGATGTGTAGAAGCTTACTGTGGAGCTTTGGAGGGTGGGGGGGTGGAATCCGGGACTTTGGCCAGATGTGTGATGGGAACTCAACTGTCATTGCGATTTCAGGTTGGCCCTTCTGGCATTTTAAATATGATCCCTCTGTTTCCATAAGGATGTACTCCAGTGTGCTTCAGACGGTGCAGAATGTTTTTCGGTATTTTCGTTTGGATCGGTTTTCTGGGGTCATATGCCAAAGTTAAAAACACAACGGAAAAGTTCCACCATTTATTATATGGATTTGGGAGCAGTTACTAGTACTAAGCATTGGATGCAAAATATTAAAGCAGATAATATATATGCCTGGAATTTGAGTAGGTAGTTTCTTGTAAAGAGAGATTGAGGGGTGTAAGGAAAGTCTAGGGGTGTAAACGAGCCATTTAGGTGATTGAAAGCACGGATGGCGGTGAAACATGTCATTGCAGCGAAACATCATGCCAGTGTTTGATGGTAGTGAAGTATAATGTAGTGGTAGGTATAGAACAGAAAAACAGTTCAATAATGTCGAATGCTGGCAGGTAGATGGTTAGATTTGAATTCTGACCATAATGCAATAATTTCTTCTGATATGTGTACCAGTGGAGAGTGTATAGAAGATTGGCCTCCTAATGTTAGTAATGTTTTACCCAACAATGGGTTGTGCTGTGTGATGTCACCTAATCACACTTGACAGTGCGGCCTAGCTGGCACTTCATGCAGTGTTCGATCACCCTCTTCTAGCACAGATGTAGCATTATTGAGATTGCCTTTATACTGGGAGCAGTACTTCTTGTTCTCTTACTCAGCATATAGTTACCTGTAGTTATGTTGCTGTGACTTTCCTGTCTTCGTTGATCTTGCTCCATTGTTGAACATTATTTACTTCGTTGGGGCTCGATTTAGTTATTAGAAAAACAAAATGCTTCTCTTCTGGAAACCATCCTTTTTATTCATGTCATAACCGATCTACTCCGTTACCATAGTTGGTAAAACATTAACTGCTCTCAAATGTGCTAATTTTTTAGGAGACCACAGACCTGCATTACTCGTTGACCTGCCCCACTCTCATGCCTTTATTACCATTCATTCCCATGTCTGCAGTGCCTGGTATTGGAATGTGCACCTATTGATCTGTACTGAGGTGCATGTGCAAGCATGCAGGCTTCACCTCTACTTTGGGGAGAGGGTACTGCCTATCCATTCGTACCTCTTCACTTGAGTAGGGGGCTTTTTGGTCCTGCACTTTTGCTTGATATTGTTTTAGCCATGAGACAGTTGGGGGGTACTTGTGCAGACAGCTACAAGTTCGCCTCCTGTTGTATTGGACAATATGGAAACTGGGAGTAGGGTATTACTGAAGATTGACGACTCAGGTAAACTGTATCCTGAAGCAAAAGTTATTTGAAGAGTCAGACTTTGAATTGTAAGTGGTTTCAGCAAATGGGTTCCGCGTATTTAGCATTCTGGGTTTTTTGCTTTTGCAATACCCAGTTTTGGACTACTGTGAGTGAGCCCTCAATTAAACTCACTGTAAACACTGTTATAATGGATTGAGATTACTTACCGCTAGTATCAGCCTTGTAAGGTAAGGTCCACTGATGAGAGGATCTGGGCTGGTTTCACAGGAACTCATGAAAATGCTTATTTGTGAGCTGAGCTTAAGACTATTTCTAGCTCAGCCGTTTGTCGCCTCATAGCTAGCCTTTCGCTGAAGGGACTGTTCAGGGATTGGTGCTGCCCTGGTATAGGACTTATAATGTGAGTGGGCATTCATAGTGTACGTCTGCAGTGATTACTGAAAATACTGTGTGCTTCACTGATTTATACATTATGGGTGAAATCTGGCCAAAGTACAATTTCACCCTACTAAAGCCTAGAGAAACAGGTGAAATATCAATCCTAGGATAAAAATGTAACCCAAGGGCAGGTCCAGTTTTGAGATATCTGCACTCCTTCTCGCGCTTGATTTTTCATAATTCTCTGATTCCGCTTCAAATTAAAAACTATGCTGTTGTTTCATCTACTGGGCAAGATAATTACTCTGCTATCCTGTAGGAGAGTCAAAACAAAGGTGTCCCCATGCAATAGTGCCATTTGCCAGTGCTTTGACCTCTTCCTGGGAAAGGATGGGGAGGGAATGAAATCTGCATGAGCGAATTACCTTTTACTCTGAAAAAAGGAGGACAGCCTGACCTATGGAAACAGTCACAGGGTATTCCCCTTGAAGTTGTGAAGGGAAGCCATCCGGCAGCTGTGGCATTTGAAGGCAGGCCTGAGACACTGAGGTCTTTCAGTAGACCAATTCAAGTCTCAGTGTTTGAATGTCCCAGAATGCTGTGCAGGCGTGCTGGGACTGCAGTGGATTTTGGAAGAAGTGCCTACCTTCTGGAACTTTACATTCCAAATTAATGCACCCCGCAAAAGTGAGACTGCGGAGAACTATCTGCACCGGGGAGCGACGACACCATAGGAATACCCAGCTGAAAGGATAAGCCAACTGACTCGACTGTCAGGATGGACTTAAGGACTTTTGAACTCCAGCTTTCCCCAAAGGAAAAGGGATTCTTCCAGGGTCAGGGGTGCAGGTCCCCTTATCATTTTGGAGTATCAGGAGAGGGAGGCAACAGGAAGGCAACAGGAAGGCTTCCTCTGGGTCTTCTGTGGACTGGTTCTGGAAATGGGTGATCTCTAAAAAAAGAGTGCCACTGACTCAACTGCTGACACAAAGGTGCTCTACAAGACGACAAAGGCGTTGGGGCCTGGCTAGTGTCAGAGAAGGCACTCTGCTAGCAGACTGAGGAGGGGCTGCTGAGGAAGCCCTTGGGTGTTAAGGCATGTATCCACATCCCAGACAGAGGACTGGTCCTGCACCAAGAGCTAAAGCGCAGGAGGGTATGTTCTGAACTACTCAACCAAAAGGATATCAATGTGCTTCATGGGGGGGGGGGGGAGGAGAATGCAGCTCCAGGATGTTACAGTGCTTTGGTGAAAAGCCAGGTCTTGAAGCCCCTCAGGAACTTGGCGAGTGGAGGTGTCTGTCAGAGAGGGAAGGTGTTCCATGCCCTGGGCGCCAGGAAGGAGGAGGAGCGTCCTCCTGTTCTGACATTCTTGATGCGGGGAACCGTCGCAAGGGAGAGCTGGACTGAGAGGAGGGATCTTTGGGGTGCGTGGAACGAGACAGTGGTTCATGCAGGCGGGTCTGGTGTTGCGGAGGGCTTTGTGGGTGAGGAGTTTGAAGGTGATATTCTTCTCGACCGGAAACCAGTGCAGTGTCCGTAGGTGTTGGCTGATGTGGCAGTGGCGCAGTAAGTTGAGGACCAGTCTGGCGGCGACGTTCTGGACGATGTTCTTGAGTTTGCTGGTGAGGTTCTTGTTGGTCTCGGTGTAGAGTGCATTGCGGCAGTCAAGTCTGCTGCTGATGAGGGCGTGGGTGACGGTTTTTCGGTGGTCAAGGGGAATCCAGTTGAGGTTCTTTTGGAGGAGGCGGAGGGGGTGGTAGCAGAAAGAGGTGACTGCGTTGATCTGGCGGTCCATTTTGAGTTCGGAGTGCAGTACAATTATGGTTGTGTATGGTCTTTGGGTGGCCACTAGGTGTCGTTCCAGGCATCGGGGGTGTGGGCCCATGATGAGTACTTCGGTTTTGTCTGTGTTGAGTAGTAGGCAGCTGTTCTCCATCCACCTGGCAACTGCTTTCATTCCTTCTTGAAAGTTGTGGTTGGGTTCGTTGGATAGGGAAAGGATGAGTTTCGTGTCGTCTGCATACAATACAATGCTGAGTCCGTGTGATCTGGCAAAGGGTGCGAGCAGGGCCATGTAGATGTTGAGTTTATTTGGGCAGTTAAAGCCAGCTTCACCAACAAAAGCCTAACTAAGAGTTCAGGCGTCTAATAAACTGACACCGAAATTGTGTAAGTCAGCCCAACTGGGACAGCAGAATTGACCATAGAATTTCAGTCCCCTTGCAGGACTCTGTGGGAAACAAAGCCTATAGCACTCCACTGCATTCCTTGAACATACCCCCCCGGGTCCGAAGGATCAGCGAGATGGACTGAAGCGGTGAGGGGCTGTGCAAGGATCCTCGTCCCTAGATATTTGCTCTTCCCTAGGGGCAGATGCAAGCAAAATGTACAGAGGGCTCCTCATCTTACCCCTTCCCCACCGAACAGAAGAACAAGCATTTACAATGCAACGGTTTCGCCTTTGTAAAAGTTAGAGCTATTGGCATTGTAAATGACAAATTTTGTATTTATGTGTTGGTTTTGAAAACAGATAAATAAATGGCATGGTCCTTTACAATGCCAATAGCTTAATCTCTCACAAATGTGAGACCTTTTGCATTTGCACACACACACAGAGCACAAACACACACACAGATCCACACACACACACACAGACAGACAGAGCCACATAGAGCCACCCACAGAGTCATTCACATAGAGCCACCCTCACACACACAGAGCCACCTACACAGAGCCACCCTCACACAGACATAGCCACTCTCACACAGACAGAGTGGGGGGGACGGACACCTGCACAACGAAGAAGAGCGGGGTGGGGGGAGACGGACACCAGCACAACCAAGAAGAGCGGGGGTGGGGGGGAGACGGACACCAGCACAACTAGGAAGAGCTGGGGTGGGGGGGGGACGGACAGCAGCACAACCAGGAAGAGCGGGGGTGGGGGGACACGGACAGCAGCACAACCAGGAAAAGCGGGGGTGGGGGGACCCGGACAGCAGCACAACCAGGAAGAGCGGGGGTGGGGGGGGGCGGACAGCAGCACAACCAGGAAGAGCGGGTGTGGGGGGGCGGACACCAGCACAACCAGGAAGAGCGGCGGTGGGGGGTGACGGACACCAGCATAACCAGGAAGAGCGGCGGTGGGGGGTGACGGACATCAGCATAACCAGGAAGAGCCGGGGTGGGGGGGACGGACACGAGCACAACTAGGAAGAGCGGGGGTGGGGGGACGGACACGAGCACAACTAGGAAGAGCGGGGTGGGGGGGACGGACACCAGCACCATTTTCAATGCAATAGGTCACATATTTACGCAAGTTTGTGCTATTGACATTGCAAATATTTTGTTTTATATATGTTTCAAAAACCAAAACATAAATAAAAGGTCTCACACTGCTGTCTCTCTTACACTGCTGACTCTGCCTTGAACACACCCACTGCTGTCTCTCTCACACACACTACTGTTTCTGACACACTGCTGTCTTTCTTACACACACTGCGGTCTCTCTTACACACTGTCTCTCACACTGCAGGTGTGGGTTGTTTCCAGCTCATCCCGGCTCTCACAGGCACCGCCTCCGGGGATTGATAAACATGCAGGGATGTGCCTGCTTCATGGGAGAGCAGGCCAGCGGGATGTGCTAGCACTGAGAAGCCATGTGACGAAGGATGCGCCTACCATGTAATCAAAGGTCGAAGTGCATTAAAAAGTATGGGAAGTGTGGGGGGGGGGAGTGGGTGCAAGGTCAAAGGCGTGGGTAAAAACACAAACTAGTGGGACCCTGGTGCAAAAAAAGGACAGTCTCGGCCCCGGTGCCACTGGACCTGCCGCACATTAATAGCTTCGCTCCTGAACACAGGACTTGTGATGCTGGTATAAAACCAGTGGCGCAAATCCAAGAAGCCATCTCAAAGTCCCCCGGTTCTGGTTGTTTGTTGCCACTGCGCATCCCGATCGGTTGTTTTATGCTTCATAGAAGTTACTCTGCGACACGCTGGTTTATATACTCACACATTAATTGCTGCATAATCCGTTTCTCGTCTTGTTTGTAAACAATGGTGTTCTCTTTTACAAACATTCGGGGAAAGCGGCTGTGGGAAATGTCTGGCCCTGGTAAACTGGCGGACACAAAATAAAGTTTAAGGGATGAGTGTGTTTTGAAATGAACCACGATACGTATGGGATTGTCGGCAATTTAAAGGTGAAATAACGTGATGTGGTCACATTCCTTCCTGCCTTTCAAGTCAACACACTGCATGCTGGGACATGTAGGAAAGGAAAACTACAGAATCTGCAATGCAAACTACTTTGGCTACATAGGCTGGTCTAGCTAAGGGCGTATATGTACTAAAACTGAAAATGACTACACTAAACGAGTGTCCCAACACAGGAGCTACGAGCATCTGAAGGGGAGAGACAAAACACTGGATATTAATGCGTTTTGGGTCAATGTCGGCAAGAAAGGCAAAGCAGAAGGCAAGAAAAAGCACTCACCTGGACTTCCGGCGGCGGTCGGCCTGGAACGAGCAAAACAAACCTTCAACAACAATAAAAAAAAGCCCCGCCCACCGCCACATGACGTGGGCCAAAAGAGAAAAATTCTCGGGAACGCCCACGAATCTGGTCCGGCCATGACGGACAGATCTGTCTTCCAATGGCTAGCCTCCATTTATGGAGCTAGCCAATGGAAGACAGGGGCGGATTGAAAGCCACTACTTATACTCATTAGATTTCTCCTGCGCAGAAGAGCTGCGTACAAGTGCGCAGCTCATCGCTTAGGTCGAAACCTAAAAAACTAGTCACGTGACATTGGCCTGAGTAGGTCAGACATGGGAATGAATTGAGTTGGAAAGCACTAATGAGCAAGGGAAGCCAGGTGGTACAACTTCCAAGGAGACAAAAGGAGACAAGAGACCAAGGCACCATCCTGCATGCAAACCGACAAGCCTAGGTACAACAGTCCCTATAATTGCACTGTGGCATAAATCAGACCTGAATATCAAACATTTTACAGGATGATTTCAACACCAAATGTGCCAAGGCAAAACATTTCATAACACTAAAACATTCCACACAGAGTGAAATCGTTGAGAGATAAACCACTATGCAATGGACAGCTGCGGTTATGTTAGCAACACCCATAATGTGTGTCACAGGAGCCACTATTTTGACAGAAGGTTCCCTGTAATGCTCATTACAATGAGGTAGGGCCACTATAATGCTTGGAGGCACCAATAATGTTGCCAGGAATGCATACAGAGTCTAGACCTGGCACCACTATATCAGGGAGAGCCACGAGGCCAGCTGCACCCAGTGCCTGCAGCAGTTAAGGACTGCTGTGCACATGGCGTAAGAGTCAATAACAGCTCTCGGGTAAGCACATGCTTCTGAGTGTTTAACATAGTGGGGTTACCCTGAGAGACTGTTAAAAATCCATATCAGCCTGCATACCTGTTCAACCAGTCTTAGAAAGACCACAAATTCCATAATTTATTCTGAAGGAATTTTAAAGCCAACACCACCTTAAATCTATTGCACAACTATAACTGAACTGCAAGCATTTTAATTTCTGATTAAATTAAAAACGTAAATATTCAATATAAATGCAATCCTTTTATGTAACTATTTTACTACAACTTTAACAGTAATTCTTGCTTTTTATTTTACACTTAGAATAACATAACTGGTGCTCATTTCTTCAGAAATAAGCTGCCATGTGGATCGGGACGGATGGCTTTGTTCTTAAAACTGTATTTGAAACATTTTAACTTCGATTTTAACGCCCTCAACCAAGAGTATCAATGACACCCGTGCGTGCAAGCAGGCACACTAATGTGCTCACAGTGCTTTACATGAGCAATTGGATGTAAAGTTTCCCTCATCTGGTGTGCTATTTGGGTACAGAAGCTATTTGAAAATTAGGTGACCGCTCCCGCTAAATGAGGCTTCTCAGTGTTGGAAAAACTGTAGTCTATTTTTGTTGCTCCATCTTTAACTGGCAGTCATATTTGTAAGTTAATACACTTTGACAAAGTTCACTCTTCTAAACTCGTCACAAATGGAAGGCACACCAGGTTTCACGTGTCCTCACTGCAACCCTCATTTGAGGCACATCAGACAAATTAAGCTAATACAGTTACTATAGTAAAGAGCTAAGAATATCTACTTGAGCAACAAGCACTCACCTGGGGAACAACGGAGGCCCAGCACGGAGCGGGCATTTTGGCAACCCCGCCCACGGCCGCGGTAATGTGCGCTCGGAAAAACATGAAGCACACGGACAGGGGGGGGGGGGGGGGGCGGGAATGGACAGCGGTAGGGGGGTCGGGAAGGCTTCCTCCGTTGGCGGGGGGGGGCGGGAACGGACAGCGGGAGGGGGGTCGGGAAGGCTTCCTCCGTTGGCGATGGGGGGGGCGGGAACGGACAGCGGGAGGGGGGTCGGGAAGGCTTCCTCCGTTGGCGGTGGGGGGGGGCGGGAACGGGATAAAAACAACAGCAAACAGAAAAATTACATTAAGAGCGAAAACGTCAACATACATAAACTTACAAAGTGAAAACACATTTATAAACAAAATGCTCCTTACCTGATCGCCTCGTGGGAACTCGAATCTTGCAGCCAACTCCAACAACAAACACTTGTAAAAAGACGAAAACAGGCTGACTAAAAAAAAAAAAAATAACACACACCCACCGCCGCGATGACGATCAGAAGTGGGTGGAGAGGAAAAAAAAATCGCGGAAACGCCCCCGAATCTGGTCCAGCCTTGACGGACCGATCCGGCTCCCAATGGCTAGCCTCCATTTATGGAGCTAGCCAATGGGAGCCGGGGGACGTTCCTGAAGCCAATATATGTAAACAATAGATTTCACCTGCGCGAATTGCTTGCGCAGATCGCCAAGTCGAAACCTAAAAATGGAGCACTGTCACCCTTCTGCAGCATTTTGCTTCCCGGCATGCCACCTGCTTTCAGCAGTACGGTGTACCTTCCCCTCAGCTCAGTTTGTAAGGTGAGCTGGGAGCAAACCTCCAAGACTGCCCTCCTGCACAGATACCGGCCGGAGGATCTCAATGCTATCTTCCGTGTTGGCGCAGAGCAGTGTCAGCTGGGCAGGGAGTCAGGCTTGGGCTCATTTTACGGTCACTGCCTCCCAGGGTCTGGGTGTCTTGAGGAATGGGTGCACCTGGGTATCCCTTAAAAAAAAAAAATGAAGACGTGGCGTGAAGTCATAATTTGAAACAACGGTAACAGTAGCATGGCCACGGGGAAAGTGGATCGCTTCATAATCACCCATGGCCTAATCAGCTAGGGAAGGAGACCTCTATAAACCCTGTTAAGGGTAGAAAATTTAGCATAATGATTTCTGAGTTGTCACAGAAAGGGCAGTGACACCACCAACTTATCACCAAATCTTTTGGTGGCTGACTGATGTGCAGCAGCTTCTAGAAGTGTTCCGACAAAGTTTTTATGGATTTTCCATCAATCTTCCAGGGGTTATATGGAAGACCCTCGAAGAAGTTTGCTTCTGTTTCAAGCACGCATGATCCTTGGGCTTTTGCTCAGTTACTGTGGAGTGCAGAGACCATTTTTTTTTTATTGGTCCTAAGGCTGCTTTTACAACATGTGAAAGGTAGAAGAAAGACTAATGTACTCATTAAATTGTATTGGTAATACTTTGATAATAAAATGAACAATGAAATGGTATGATTCAATCGAGGTCAAGAGCAGCCTTTATCGAGCAGCGCAAAGTTAACAGCCATCAGTACATGTTTGATGAAGGTCGTTGAAATGTTTTATTGTCGTTCACAATGTTGACGGTGAGTCTGTGACAGGCCTTTATGAATGTAATAATAAGATGGTACCAACTACAGTGATTTTAATAGCTTTACAGTCATTTTGAATGACAGATTTCTGCTTTTATTAATGATTTGACACCTACAAAGCCAGTAGGCCTACCGTTAGCTATCTACAGCCTATTATATTGTGTCTAGAGTAGGTGCGGGGTATTATGGTTTTATGGTTTAGAGCTACCTAGTAGTGTGAATGATTAGGATGGTGTCACCATTGGTATTACCATGTACCTACTTAAAATTATTTGTAAATTAATGCATAGTATTTAGTGTGTAAGTAATAAAATGCTTTTTCGTTTTATAAGTTAAAGCAGTCACTGGGCCAGATTTCTTGGGCAGGGGTTTCGATGTTGGTTGCATGCTTGCAGACTGGGTACTGGTCCACACCACCTTCCCTGAGTAGGCTTTGGGCTGCTCTACTTCACTACCGTGAGAGTCGAGTGCTACGGTGGAATTTCTTGGTTCTCAGAAGATGGAATGTTGCGCAACAACTCATTTTCTTACTCTGGTAAATTTAAAAGGGATCCCTGCAAAATATTGCGGCGTTTATAATTTTGACACAGGCCAGTATTTTCATTGCATCTTTAAGAAAACCTAATTGCTCTCACATCTTTACTTTGTGATCCAGAAAGCAGTTAATTTAACATGTATCCTGACAGCAAAGAAAAACAAGGGAGTGTGCAAGCGAGGGGTATTGTCTTTATTATAAGCAAAAGTGTCCAAACATTTACAATTTAAAGTAATAAGTCTGCAATTAAAACAGTGTCAACAAAGCAAATGCTTCTAGGAACACACACTGGTTCTCAATTTCAAACTGCAAGCCATGTTGCATATTTAGACTAACAAAAGGAATGTTTTGTCCCATCACCAAAACCTAATGGGCATTATCATAGGACCATGTAACCAGCCATGAAATGCCACGTCCTTGAGGGACACCCAACCGGAGCGACGGAAAACCGTGAAAAAGGTATTAGTCAATGGCTGAAGGAGGCTGATCTAGAGCCTACTTCTCTGTAATTCTTACTGTACTTTACAGAAGATATGATAACATCTCTGCTAAAGCTGCGTACAGCCACCCTAAAAATACAGTCTGCAATTGAAAGAACGGGCTAGATGTGGTTAAACAAACTTTTTTACATGATAAAACCGAAGAACATTTTGCCAACTCCACAAGCTCCGCCGATTGAGTCTGTTCGACATATGACATGCAAGTTGTGGTGTATGCAAAAGGAACAATTGATGGACGGAATTCTGGACAAACCAGACATTCACCCCCAGTCACAAGGATATGAGTTTAATCCATCATTCTTTTGCTCACCACACCATCCCAGATTCGACGCAGCCATATGCACATCAGTCTTGACCCTGCTCCTTATGGGAACAGTCCAACCCGAACTGCCAAGCCAGGTCCTCCCTGGAACGGAAACAAGCATCCTGGTATGCCAAGACATGGGTCCCTTTCTCACTTTGCCACTGAAGGCAGTTCGGTCTGTACTGTTCCCAGGAGGCACAGGGTCAAGACTGATTTGCATATAGCTGTGTCTGAGCTGGGGTGGCGAAGTGAGCTAAAGAATGATGATGGATTCAACCCAGATCTGTGACCGGGGGTGTGTGTCTGAAAAGTGTAAGTGCTCTGTCCATCTTCTCCTTGTGTTTGCTTTGTTCACCCTAAGTTGGCAGGGTATGCCCAGACGTGGCTCACTTTGCCACTGGATTCAAGCTAGCCTGGCTGATGAGGGCTGTTAGCCTGAGTCCGGTCCCAGGATGCTTGTTTCCAGTCCAGGGAAGAAATTGCTTGGCAGTTCAGGCTGGACTGTTCCTATGAGGCACAGGAAAAGTTTCAGCATTCCGTCCATCATCTCCTTGTGTTTGCTTTATGCAAGTTGTGGTGACATCTGTATTTGCACCGAAGTCACAAATCAACAATCTCTCCCCAGCCTAGAAAAAGCAAAGTTTCAACCTGCAGAACAGGCTTTGAGATTAGCTTCTTTGAGCTCCATTGGATTTGTGCCTCAATTGAGTGTGCTTCAACTATGGCAAAATGTCAAACCCTTGAGACCGAAAACTGTTTTCCGAGTATATTTATTTTGACACTTCTCGCCCCACAATGACTGATGTTTGGACTTGGGTGGGTGGGTGTGGGGCGGGGGTCCATTTTAGGCTCAGGTCATGACAAATGTCCTACTAGCCAGGGACTGTTACTGTGTTCCGTTTGCATACATTGGCTATCTTAAACATCTGACATGGACCCACCTCTCGGATCTGCTTTGGGCATGATTGCTTTAGCTGTCGCTTGTTAAATACATCAGATTTCTTACTCTTGAGATCGTCACCTGCAGTAAGTACTGGTGTACTCATCAGCCATTGCACGTGTAGTAGTGAAGGTGTTGAAGTAGAGATGTCTTCACTGCGCTGTCTTGGCACGTGCTGCCGCCGATCAGTGGTTGCTAGTCTCTGCCCTCAAAGAGCTCTGTGTGCATCTTATGAACCTCAAACGCCCAGGGTGCAGCCCTGCCAAGTGTCGCGCATCACGCGTTAGTCTAACGCATTTAAAGGCAAGTCCCCGCATCCCTGCATTAAATATAATTATCACGCATTATAGCGCTTCCCCGATGTCAAGCTGAAGCGCTGCAGTATATGAATTTGCAGCAGTGTCTGAGCAAAACCTGGCAGCGCCGGTTCGAGCTGCCCTCCATGCATTTTACCAGGTCCCCACATTCTAATCCATGTGAACTAACGTCACAAGATTGACAGAAAAGGCGTGCCCAATGGCTGTACAGCCGAGACAGGACACATGAAGGTGGGCGGCAGGAGGCGGTGAATGCCACCGCTGTAGTACCTGAGGCACCGCTAGTGTTCTATGTAGCGCTGAGGTGTCAGTAATGTATGCAGCCTCCTCAGCCGATCACGCCACACGAGAGAATTCCTGCAGCTGAGCCTCAAGAATTCTGCGCGAGTCCTGATCAGACCGCAGCCGCTGTGTGAGTAGTAGTGTCTAGGTAATTAGCTTCATCTAACTTCCCTCACCCCGCCCACCATCCTTAGCTCTCTCGTAACAATCCTCACCATTAGAAAGAACGAGTGATGTGGTGGTGTCCCTGAGTGATGTGGTGGTGTCCCTGAGTGATGTGGTGGTGTCCCTGGGTGATGTGGTGGTGTCCCTGGGTGATGTGGTGGTGTCCCTGGGTGATGTGGTGGTGTCCCTGGGTGATGTGGTGGTGTCCCTGGGTGATGTGGCGTTGTCCCTGGGTGGTGTGGCGGTGTCCCTGGGTGGTGTGGCGGTGTCCCTGGGTGGTGTGGCGGTGTCCCTGAGTGGTGTGGCGGTGTCCCCGGGTGGTGTGGCGGTGTCCCCGAGTGGTGTGGCGGTGTCCCCGAGTGGTGTGGGGAGGGGGTGTGCGAGGTTGGGAGGGGGTTGGTGAGGTTGGGAGGTGACTGGGTGTGGGTGGCGACGGGGTGTGGGTGGTGACTGGGTGTGAAGGTCCGAAGTAAATGGTGGCAGTGCAGACATCATAAGACAGAGAAGAGACTGCGTGGTGACTGCGTTGGTCAGTTTCAGAATCAGGAGGGGCAGAATCAGCACAGTCTGCGAGGAATCAACGTGTCCAGAGGCAAATCATAGCGGATGTAGCATTGCCGCTAGCAAGTAGAGTGCTTTCAAGCAGAGTGTCCCTAGAGAGATGGTAACACAGCAACAGCATTTGTGGAGCAAGGCTATTGTAAACAAGCACAGTATGCTTTCACTTTCGTCCAGAAACAAGCTCTCGGCATTGCTGTAGCGGGGTTGGCAGCCTTTGAAATCTGATGCCGAGGCACAGACAAATGGTGGTGCGCGATGTGCACGAGGGGCGGGGGAGCGGCAGCCTTTGAAGTCTGATGCCCAGGCACAGACAAATGGTGTGTTATGTGGCTGGATCTGTGCGCGCGCATAGATCACAGGAACTGTATGCAATCCGCAGTCGTTTTGGTGGACTTCTTTTCCGCTTACTATAATCTCGCTGGAGCAATGCGCAAGCGTATTGGCTCAAGCGAGACCTAAAAATAAACTAGCTTCGGTTTGCAGCCACCGATCTGAGATTAACACTGTCTTTCAAGCCGAGATGACTGACTTCCCAGTTCTTCGTTTATTCTCTTAATTTTTTACATTCTAAGCATTTGATAGCAATCCTTGACTTCAGCTCTATTAGGATTGTGGATGAAATGTTTACTGTACCCTTAGCAGGCAGCCTGAACAGTCTTCCTGAAAAATGTCATCATGTTTTGCTTTGTTTCTTAGAATTTATTTTCTTTGCCGACTTCCTCTTTGTATTTTATAATTACTTAATTATTACATTTTATTTGAAATGGGCAGCTATGGATTTTATTTTTTCCTCAGTAAAATGGAACAAACACAGGAAGCGTGCTACCTGGATCGTATTAAAGCGCTATAAAGTCTGCATGCTCATTTCAAATCCATTATTTGAAAAAAATATCCTAAATGGAGTTGCCATTATGTTGAAAATAATGCTCTACAAGAGAAGGCATCCTTCTTACATTTTACTAGAATGTTTATAGCATATGAAACGTTCTGCATATTTATTGTTTGAAATGAAGGTATGTTTACTGAGATACAGATTGTGAATGGCAGAGTGCAGACCAGTGAAGGGACTCTTGAATACCAACTGAAGTTGTTATATTATGAGCGATGTCATGCTTTTCTCCACCCCATCAGGGATATGTAAACGAGTGGATGCTGTTCATGAAGGTTTAAATGGTGTTCGTGAAGGTTTAAGTGTTGTGGTGTGGTTTGGTTTGGTGTAACTTCTGGATTTACTATTTAGTCCATGTAGTGTCTTTATATAGAGGTAGCACAGTGGACGGAAGAGTCAAAGCATTCCGAGTGGAAAGTTAAGCGAGGAGGAAAAAATACGTGGCATTTTCAGCAGTGTGTCTTCTGATGGAGGAGCACTGTGCAAGGGATCCCTGTTACTCAGAAGGATATTTTCTGAGATTCCTTCACAATGAGACTCCAAACAGGTGTTTAAATTACCACTACTTTTCCCACCATGCTGGATTATATACAACTGAGTCTTCTGTAGCAAAAATATTTTTTATCACCCTCCGGAAACACTCAACCAAATACAAACCCGAACCACACATAAACTGTACATCCTTACACTACGCCTTGCCCACACCCTAATATGTACAGTGTCACCAACACTTTATTTGTTTTAACCCTAGACATCATCCTATAACGTACCTCAATAGTGCTACTCCCCACCCTTGTAGATCTGTGAATGACTGCTGCTTACTGCTCTTCCTGTGTTGCTGATTTTCCTGCAAGGTGCCTGCTCCACTGTCGGTGGGTACTAGGTAGCGAAGTGGGCATGGTGCAGGATCCTGGCCGGTTTTGCTTTTGTTGTGGCCGGCACCACAGGGAAGTCAGGTGAGAGCACATCTTTAATATGGCTCTCATGCTCCTAGCCCCCCTACCCCCAGACAGCATATTGACTGTCTTTCACTGACTCTGCTGGCCGCCCATATAAGATGTTGTTCACACTCAAGGAGCTGAGAGGCCCCATGTACATACCGCTTACTGGCTATCCTATTTCTTATATGAACAATTCCTATACTGTAGCGCTTCAGCTTGGCACTAAGGAAGCGTTAGATTGTGTGATAATTATATTTAATGTGGTGATGTGGAGATTTTCCTTACCCGTGATGTGTGGCACTATAGGGTGCTGTAAAAGGCAAACTTCACCCGGACTTGAGCACCTTGGATTGTGACTTGATTTTGCTTGTGAGAAAGTGTCACTCATAGTTGTTGAAATGTCACTCATAATTACATTGAAATTATGAAAATGTCACACAAAGCAATCTGAAACCTTGGCAGCTATGAGGGTGGCGTAACGCGCAGGTGTGGCTCGGTTCAACTTTCAAGCTAATGAAACAGCTTGTAAACCCCCTCACCCCACCCAAAACAAACAAAAAACTGTAGTATACATCACACAACAGTCAATTCATTGCAAGGCTTCAGCCAACAAGGATCATAGGGCAGCATATCTCGGCTACAGGGTTTCGTTTGTTTTCTTTTCACTGTATTTGCAAAGGAAATCCATTATTCCAAATTAAACATGACAGATTTGCAGGAACGTACATTAGCAACGCAGTACCCGTTGAAATAACTGCAAACTCTGCCAAATTAAATAGTGAAGAAAGAGGTGAATGAGGTGAACAAGAGAAGAAACCCAAAATAAAGAGCGTGCGTGGAGAAAAAAAGTGGGTAAAACAAGCATTGGCAAAGCCCTTACTACAATGAAAATATTATGTCGAGTTTAAGTGGCAGCCAAAAACCGGTGTTACATGAACAGCAGGATTGCTAGCTTTGCACGCTCGCAGGATGGATAACATATGGACAATGCGTTTGCAACACACTGTAGAGCAAGCTTCCCTCACCAGGGTTGGATTGAGATTAAAAATCGGCCCAGCGAGAGAAAGGGAGTGACACTTCTGCCGTTGATGAAAGGGAGGTAATGGACGCCCATCTACCTCCAGGAAGGCAACTCAGGCACCCACTGGGCCGCTGGCGGCATCGAACAACTCAGAAACCGCCCAAATCGCCCCCCCTCCACCCTCCAGGCTGCTCAAAAAATGCAGCACACAGCTGGAGCTCGGACACAGGCCCCACGGGCATTGCCCAAGTGCCCACGTTACCAATCCAACGCTGTCCCTCACACATTCAAGTACACCTCTGCCTGGGCATCAGTAGCTTCCCTCACACAAGTGCATTATGGGGAGCCACAGTAAGAGCATCAGCAATCCAAGCCCCCTCTTGCACACAGAATTGGTAGAATACCCGCAGCTTCAAGCATTCCCTCAGAGTGCAGCATATATATGTATGTGTGTGTATATGTATGTGTGTACATTTGTATGTGTATATGTATGTGTATGTAGATGTATGCGTGTATGTGTATATGTATATGTATATGTATATGTATATGTATATGTATATGTATGCGTGTATATGTATGCTTGGATATATATATATGTATGCGTGTATATATGTGTGTATATATACACACTCCCTCTTCTCTCTCACTTGACACACAGCCAGCTGCAGTAAAAGTGTCACTCATATATACACCCCACAAAGTATGTATGGGCAGCAGCAGTGTAAATCCGTCTCGAGGCACATAACAGACGCAGCACACACAGCACCGCACGGATTGAAGAGTGTCCGATGAATGTCAGTTATATCTTGGGATGCACCTGTGTGCTTCTGGTACATGGAGCATAGGCTATCTTTTTTATATGTTGTATTCGGTACCCTGCTGTGCCTTTTTCTGTAATTTGGTGCGCCTTTAGTGATGACCTCCCATAGGTGGAATCCTAATTGTACAGTAGTTTGGTTGACGAGACAACCCAGCATTTGGTAACTAAGATGACTGCCGGATGTTAGGTGTTAAGAGGAAGGCGGGTCGAAGGTTGAAGGGCAGTGAATGGATGCATTTGAGGTAGTAGTATCCGTGGTCTGGATTTGCACGACCAGGTAAAGGTGGTGGTTGCAGAAGATCAGTATTTCAGGATGGCGTGGGTTGAGGGACTCCTTGAGGTAACGAGAGGTTCTTGTAAACCTCGGCAAAGCGGAGAATTGGGGGCGGGAGTTGGATGTAATCAGCGGCATAGAACAGGCATTTCAAACGTCATGAGATGCTCGAGTGGGAGAGTATTTGGCAGGTGCTTTCTGTTTCCTTTTCCAGTGGCAGGTGTCTTGGAGCTGGATTCCTTTCTGGTGATTGCACTTAGACTCCAGGTGCAAAATAGAGTCGAAACGGGCACATTGCATGGTCCTTAATAAGCGCCACAAACGTAGCGCAGTTTCCAGCAATGCCAAGAACACTGTTATTATAGCATAAAAACCTCTTTAAAAAAGAAAAAATCAGTTTTAAACTGTTTGATAGTTATTTGAAGGTGGTGTCCTAAATTATTCGTTTCGAGGGTTAAAGTTGCAATGTGCATATGGTTTTGCTTCCTCTTTATTTATAATGGTGCTGGATAAAATAACTTACATGTTGTCTACTGGGCAGCAGAATGCTTACACAGTTTCCTGGCCTGTTGAGTCTGCACTCCTCTGCCCAATAGTTGCCATGAAATACACAGCACAGAATCCTTCCAGTCCAATCAAATTTCAACATGGATCATAATGGCCATACTCCCATCGTAGAGAAGTTCAATGATAGAGACTGATCAGCTTGCAGATAGTTTCAAGGTAGAGCTCCATTGTTCACTGTTTTTTGTGCTGACTCAAGAGTTAGAATTCCCAGCCACCCTAACTTTCTGTCTGTGCCAGCCACTTCACTTCAGTCATCTGGAGCCAACCCCAAAGTTCAAGAATACGTATCCTCGTACCATGCTCACACAGCTATGCAGTGAGAAATACTATCACACGTAAATGTGTACCCTAAAACTAAAGCTGACAAAACACTCTGACCAAGTAATGCAATAATTTGGCCCTACACTTGCTGAATCACCTGCACGCCAAAACTATCAAAAGACTAAAGAAGAGACTTTGATGGGAAAGGAAATTGTGATGCCTTTGGGCCTCAGCAGTTTAGGACTGGCCTAGCTGCTATAGTGCTTTTTAAATCGATTTTCGTTTTTCTTACCAATGCCAACAGCAGACCTGTTGCTGCTGGACCCTTCCATGTTGGGGATGTAGACATCTCACCTTTATCTGTGTTTGAACAGAGCTCTCTATCTTGGCATTTTTGTTCAAGGAAGGGCATTTTGCTGAAAGTGATGGTACTTCTTATTGATTGAATTTCATTGTAGTCAAATGCAATCCTTTGTGGAGCATATGCAATGAACCTGGACATCAAGTCATGGGTAAATTGCCGAATGCAATCACTATCTTCGCAGCCAAGCACGGTCCCCTGCCTATACCTAAGGGGGCAAGTTATTGCTCTAATAGGGTAGGAACGTCAATGTCCTTTTTGTGAGGAATTTCTCATAAGAAGTATTTTTTCTTTTTGCTGAGCGTGTGCGGTTTCGCAGTGGACATTCTCTCCTTAAACACCCGTAGATAATAGTTCTGATTGTATCTTTTTCAACAATGCTGACATTTCACAATTCAAAAAATCAATTGGAACTTCTGCATTGGCATTTATTGCATTATCTGCATTCAGTGTCGCATAACCAACCTAAGCTCATTCAAAGCAAAACCGATACTTTTATGGGTTCAACACATCACCAACTGAACAACAATTAACCTGGCTGTCTTCTTTGCCACTCCAAAGAGACTAATCAGGCCATACTCCACAGAATCAGGGGATTTGACTAAAGATTTAACTGATAGACCAATGCATCTTCACAGCAGTGGCTGTAGTTCCATCTCCTTTGCACATCTGGCTTAACCTAGGAACTCATTCCCTCTACAAAGCACGGTGCAGCTTGTCGATTTATGTTCCCACTTGGAAAGCCAATTGGCTAAAAAGACAGCCTCGCAGAGATCCATTCCCTTCATCATTTGCTTAATGTATGTGGTGCAATGCTTTAAGCGTATGAGAATTTTGTTTCCTCTGACATAGTTTCTCCATGCCAGACAGCTGGCCTTCGAGGAGCAGTTGAGTCTGCATCACCGTACGTGAACAAGGTTTCTATACTTAATGGAAACACCCAATGCAAAAGCAAAGCCAAAATTGCAGGGTACACCATGAGAATAAAGGGGGTGGCTCCCTGACGCATTTTGAATGTTAACGCATTGAAATCTTGACTATAAAATCTGTTAGTTTTGGTACAGATAGTTCATTATTCTTGGAAGTGAAACTGTGGTAAGTGGCTAAATCTGTACCATGTTAATACAGTTAATCTTCTGCTCAATACATTTGTGCGTTGAGCCTGAAAAAGACCAATTCTACCACTCGTTCATGTTCACACCACCATAAATGAAACACGGCTTGGGAAATTCATAGACCTAATTCGTGCAGGACTGTCCGCAAATGCAGAGCCGCAGAAAGAAAACTGTAGGACTGGAAAAATTAATGTATCTTGGTTTTAAAGTACATAGTTAGTATATGACATTTTACTGAAGGTTTTATGCTGAACTGACCGGAGTAAAAAATTAGGGAATATAACTTACGCCATAACTATTTTTACATTGTTAGCATATTGTAATGATTTTAAATAATCGAACAATAAAAGCTTTTTCACTTTCAAACACCTAAGGCCAAGGCACTGGCAATGTCATTGTTACTACAACAATCACTGGTTGCCAACAACGTTAAGCGTGTTCTGCTCACAGTCCCTGCCCAATCCTTCATACACCACTCTAGGGAGATCTACATAAAACAAATTCACCATTGCGTCAAAGGCTAACTCATTGGCAGTGCGTTTCTCAGTGATGCACCTTTCTTGTCCCCCCTTAACCCCCTACCTGTGCTGGCTTATTTCACATTTCTCTGATCTGCTCTATCCCTGCTTTATGAACATCACATATAATGCTGCCTCCTGCATCTGTCCTAACAATCAGCCCAATAGTCAAGAGACCCGCCACAAGCAACCTCTCTTCCTGTATGAACACACCACTAGGACTTCTACTGGACTCGAGATTTGCTGTTCTGAACGGACCAACCCTACATATTTGCTCCCTCAAACCCTAAACACAGACTTGGCAAAACATATGCACACAACTAAACACGCACAAACCTAAACCGAGTCACACACATCACTCACACAACTGATCTAACACTGCCTTCACACAGGCAATTAATACCACTAACCACCACCAATCTCCTATTGTATGTTATCTAGAGCTGTGTGGCAATGCACAAACATCTCCCAGCGCAGTATTAATCCATGGGCTTACTGCAGTGGCAAAAGTAGCTGAACTGAATGGATTTTTTTCTGCCAGAGGGTGCTTGTTCTTTTTGCCAGAGTCCTGCTCCTAACCGGGTTCCAGGTTTTATATTGTTGCTGTCGTGAGGAAGGGAACCTGTGCAAGCATTG
The DNA here is from genome assembly GCF_964263255.1 of Lissotriton vulgaris. NCBI lineage: Eukaryota > Metazoa > Chordata > Amphibia > Caudata > Salamandridae > Lissotriton > Lissotriton vulgaris. Next base: position 1,491,878,262 of record NC_141685.1, read on the forward strand.
GTTGATCCTGTACTAAATATCGTTTCATTAAACATGATGCTCATTTGGTAGCATCCATAAAGCATTTAGCATAATACCAAAGTCTGTGGTAGTCTTTGCTGTTACGCATTGATTTCTGTGAATTTTTAATTTTCACCCATAATTTTGTATGGTAACTAATCTCTGTATTGGTTATTGCTAAACCAGGTATGAAATGCCAGAAACCGGTCCCCGGTAGCTTGTTTCCTTCCCAGTGAAAGAATTGGCTTGGTAGTTTGGTTTGCCCTGTTCCCATGATACACTGGGCCAGGGACAGACTAATTTGCATATAGCCAGGTTCTGAGCTGGGATGGTGCAGTGAGCTAAAAAACGGTGTTGGATTATGCCCTGATCTCTTGACTGGGTGAGAGTATTCTGCTTAATTCAGAAACTCTGTCCATCACCACCCCCTGTTGTTTAATTAAACCAGGTAAGTGGCCAGTTAATCATAGTCTTATGTTGTTGAAATAGCTATTCCATTCGAAATCGCAAATGATTCAAATTACCATATATCAGAGGGAGACTATAAGCGATTGTGATTTCTTTGTTGGATATGTACAATGCAGAAATTTACATAATTGCAATACATTAATGAAAACAAGTCTGGTTTAGCTAACTAAGCACTGTGATTTTTCAGTTGCAGGCACTTTACTTTGTAGATGAAATGGAGCCCAAGGGAGCGTTACTGCAGTAGCATTTGATAGGAGATCATTAATGAGAAATCTATAGTGGTTACATGTCCAGGGAGATTAGTAATAGCAGATGATGGTAGGAGTGTCACAGTTGTCCTCCATGTCTGAAAAGCTAGGAACCGACAGGTGAGATCTTTCATGTTGTGTAGCTGACACTTAACAGTGTGTTTTTTCCACAATAAGCATTTTGGATTTTAAATGATGCAGTCAGACTTATTATTGCAAACTTTGAATGGAAACCCATGTAGGAAGACAAATTGTGCTGATGCTTGAAGTTGGATGCTTGTAGTTCGGCTTGGTACAAATATAGAATTGAATGGGGCTACATTGGTAATTGAAGGTGGTGGTAGATGAAGAGTAATTACTTGACCTTGGCCCGCGAGCACATTTGTGAACTTCACTTGCAGATAGGAGCCTAGGCCAGTTTGGTTCGATGTCATACAAGTAGTTACCGGATTGAGGACTTGACCCACCGCTTAAAGCATAGGTGGGTATGCACCAATTCATCTACCTTTCGGTGTACTTACTACGATTTTAATGCTGGATGTCTGTCATCTTAAGGAATTTGGCGCTTCTGAGCAAGATGTTTTTTTATGGCCCCTGTATAGCTTACATTTTAACATTAACAATTTCCTGCTAATTCAAGCCTGCGTGATTCCAAGCAATACTAAATTGTATGTTAAACTTTAACAGGGCTACACAAACAGTTGAAGTGTGTCGTGCCCGAGATACTGGGTAGAGAGACGGATTCAGAGGTAGGTAGAGAGAAAGAGAGGCTTCGAGAAATAGAATAGATAATGGTCAAATAGAAAGTTAATTTCTATAGGGGCATTTTCCCACTTTGCCCGCGCCTTAATCTCTGCCTGCTGTTGTATTCTGCTACTCCTAGTAATTGTGATCTTTTGGTGGACCTATGTTCAGCCTCTTTGTAATATCTGCTACATATTAAAAAAATAAAATTCGTCGACCTTTTACTTAACTGTAGTAGCTTGATATGTTAAGCAATTCCAGCAGGCAGCCCTGTGTTGTGTGAAAGGACAGTGTGCCCAGCTTGCCATAATTTAAGAAGACACTCGGCGTTGTATGCTGTGCTTTTGTTCTGGAGCCTATCCCTGGAGCCACACTCTGCGTGAGACTGTGAGGGCTTCATGATTTTTTCCATTCTCTTAAGCCGCCTGCCAAACCTGGGGGTTCCAGATGTGAAGGGAATAGTCTGCACCAAGCCTTGCGTGAAAAGTCCACATCTGTTGTACTTTATCAGGAGTCTTTTGGCAATGTGTGTGAAACCGTGCAAACTTTGTGATCCTAACAGGCGGGTTTCACATCCCGCCTTTCTTTTATGAGCTGGTTGTACGCTTCGACATTCTCTCCTATGTGGACCGCAGAGGGAATGGCAAGAACCAATTTAGGGCAAGTGAGTACTTCTGTTTCTTATCCCAAAAGCGCTTGTACTGCAAAACAGGACTAGGAAGGCCAGTGAATCTGTGTATTGCCCGTTCTTGTGGTTTGTACCTAACCTGTGTCGTGTGTCCATGAAATACCAGCCCACATGTGCACAGCTGTCAGACCAGCTCCTTGGATCCCTTGTGACCCCAGCTCAGCAAAAGGGAACATATCCGATGTGCTGGCTGCATAAATAGTGATGCCATGCTGCTAGCTGACAGTGGTTCGAGACATTTGCTCTGACCTCTTAAATGTTATTGGCTAAATGAGAGAAAGTTTGAGCGCTTTGCGGTTTGCTGGTGCATTCATGTATTTATCCCCTTTTCGTCCATCCGTGCCTGCTTCCAAGACTGTTTCTGTTGGTGAGAAAAGGCAGGATGGGTCCTTTCCCAAAGGTGTACATAAGAACCATACATTTGGCCAGTAGTAACATCGGTTAGTGACCGCTCTTAGAAACGACTGAAGCCTACAATTGAAAACATGTTTTGAGGCATCCCCATTCGGGTGTCACAGGCACCATTTGCTTGTAGCCTAGCATTGCCATGGTACAAACATGGAACAGTGCTTTATAAAAAAAAAAAGGGTGTGGGTAGTGCGCACAATCATTCCTTTTTGTCAGACGACCCTGCCGTCAACAGTAAGTGAGATCTACAGGTTATTTGGGTGAAGTCGAGCCACCAATTAATTCATTAGTTAACGCCAAGTCCCTTATTTTATCCATATTCTGCACATCATTCTCAAGTCTCCATTCGAATCCATGGAAGAAAATATTCAAATAAAGTGTATTGTTCGTGTTAATTATATCCAGTTGTCTTACACTATTTAGCAAACAATAAAAAAGCATAAAAACTCAGCACCCATTTCCTTAACTAAGAATACACTTTCGCGAAACAGATGGACGTTATTAAAATAGTGCCAAACAGAATGATGCCTATGGTACT